>NC_069501.1:42673417-42950917 GCF_027579735.1 Bombina bombina
CACCTCCCTTGTGAATATCATTTTGGTGAAGGGGAGTAATGAATATTATACCAAGTCTGTTTTGATTCCCTGCACCATTGGAGCGCATTTATTTCTTTTTTACTATATTAGTTGCACCTTGCCCATCCATGATGCGAATCTCCCATTCCACCACATCCCAAAGATGCTCTATTGGATTGAGATCTGGTGACTGTGGGGGCCCCATTGGAGTACAGTGAACTCATTGTCATGTTCAAGAAACCAGTTTGAGATGATTTGAGCATTGTGACATGGTGCATTATCTTGCTGGTAGAAGCCATCAGAAGATGGCTACACTGTAGTCATAAAGGGATGGGCATGGTCTGCAAAAATACTTAGGTAGGACGTGGCGTTTAAACGATGCTCAATAGGTACTAAGGGGCCCAAAGTGTGCCAATAAAATATCCCCCACACCATTACACCACCACCACAAGCTTGAAGCGTTGATACAAGGCAGAATAGATCCATGCTTTCATGTTGTTTACGCCAAATTCTGACCCTACCATCTGAATGTTGCAGATGAAATTGAGGCTCATCAGACCAGGCAACGTTTTTCCAATCTTCTATTGTCAAATTTTGGTGAGCCTGTGCGAATTGTAGCCTTAGTTTCCTGTTCTTAGCTGACAGGAGTGGCACCCGGTGTGGTCTTCTGCTGTTGTAGCCCATCTGCTTCAAGGTTCGAGGTGTTGTGCGTTCAGAGATGGTATTCTGCATACCTTGGTTGTAACGAGTGGTTATTTGAGTTACTGTTGCCTTTATATAATCTCGAACCAGTCTGCCTATTCTCCTCTGACATCAACAAGGCATTTTTGTCCACACAACTGCTGCTCACTGGATATTTTCTCTTTTTCTGACAATTCTCTGTAAACCCTAGAGATGGTTGTGTGTGAAAATCCCAGTAAATCAGCAGTTTTTGAAATACTCAGACCAGCCAGTCTGGTACCAACAACCATGCCACATTCAAAGTCACTTAAAGGGACAGTCTAGTCCAAAATAAACTTTCATGATTCAGATAGGGCATGTAATTTTAAACAACTTTCCAATTTACTTTTATCACCAATTTTGCTTTGTTCTCTTGGTATTCTTAGTTGAAAGCTTAACCTAGGAGGTTCATATGCTAATTTCTTAGACCTTGAAGGCCGCCTCTTAAGAATGCATTTTAACAGGGTTTTCACCACTAGAGGGTGTTAGTTCATGAATTTCATATAGATAACATTGTGCTCATGCACGTGAAGTTACCTGGGAGCTATCACTGATTGGCTAAACTGCAAGTCTGTCAAAAGAACTGAAAAAGGGGCAGTTTGCAGAGGCTCAGATACAAGATAATCACAGAGGTAAAAAATATATAAATATAACTGTGTTGGTTATGCAAAACTGGGGAATGGGTAAAAAAGGGATTATCTATCTTTTAAAACAATAACAATTCTGGTGTAGACTGTCCCTTTATTCCCCATTCTGATGCTCGGTTTGAACTTCGGCAAGTCGTCTTCATCATGTCTAGATGCCTAAATGCATTGAGTTGCTGCCATGTGATTGGCTGATTAGCAATTTGTGTTACCAAGCAATTGAACAGGTGTACCTAATAAAGTGGCCGGGGAGTGTATATGCCCCTAACTAGCCCAAGACGTTATAATAAACAGCAAAAAAACTATACTTTTACTAAGAAGATGAGTGTGACCGTCTATTTCAGTAACGATGCAATATTAACTCCTCCAAATAAGTGGGGAGCTTGGCTCTTGACCAACAGTTGCAGCAAACAATCATCTCTGTAAGCACGCTAATTAGGTAGTGAGGATATATTCCTATCTTTCTGCCTAGTGTCTTCTACGTCCCTTTTCCTATACAGTGAAAGCACTTCAATCTTCTGTCATTTTTAGCAGCATTAGCAGAAATATAGCTAATGCAAGTATATTGTAAAATGTATCTACACTGGAAGTTTTATTTAAATAGGCAGTGTTTGTTTTGGTGTGTAATGTCCCTTTAAGACATTTCATATGGATCCAGTGTAATATTAACCAGAATTGTTTCAAACCTTTAGAAATATTTGAGCCCTCCTGCAATTCAAAACTTCTGGAGCTTTAACCTACATTTTCCTTTCTGAACAAAACTCAAGAGGAACCATAGGAGTGGGTCTATAAATCCATGAAAACCTCAGCTCAAGGCGGTTTTTATTCACTACCTAAAAATGTTTATGTTTATTCTAAAATGTATTTGGCTTCAAAATGAAAGCAAGTTTGAGATGGCTGGTTAACTACATATTTCTGTCTGTTTTTAAGGAAATTAAAAGGAAATAATTAAGTCTAATAGGCTGGTGATTTGAGAGTAAGTAAAGGGGAGGGTGTCCAAACACGGTCATCAAGGGCCACCAGCGGGACTGGCTAAATACCCTGTATAAAAGCTAAGGGATCGTGATATCTTAGCCTGTTTGTTACCTTTTAAGTCAAACCAATCTAAAAAAAGTCAATACCAAAGACAGCTTCCCAGGTATTGTGTATAAAGAGGCTGCTTGTTGCCTACCAGATACAGAATGTGCAGGTCATTCTCCAGGACGAAGCCTTTCATCGCTCTCTGCAAATCAGCAAATATTCCCAAAGCTTCACAGGGAGAGAGAGAGGAGGAAAGAGTGGCAGAACCCAGCTTTGTAGGCCGATAAACCTCCACTAGAGACAAAAGAAATCAGCACCATGTTGAATTGTTTTACACAACACAACCAGCGGTATTTTACAATAAATCTATCACATTTGAACACAAAAAAGGATTGTTTGGAATCCAAAACAGATTTTTTTTTTTCAATACGATTAAGATTACTGTAAACATTGTTTTTTCTCTTGTTAAGTGTATCCAGTCCACGGATCATCCATTACTTATGGGATATTAACTCCTCCCCAACAGGAAGTGCAAGAGGATTCACCCAGCAGAGCTGCTATATAGCTCCTCCCCTAACTGCCATTACCAGTCATTCTCTTGCACCCAACGAATAGATAGGATGTGTGAGAGGACTGTGGTGATTATACTTAGTTTCATACCTTCAATCAAAAGTTTGTTGTTTTATAATAGCACCGGAGTGTGTTATTCCTTCTTTGGTAGAATTTGAAGAAGAATCTACCTGAGTTTTTCTATGATTTTAGCCGGAGTAGTTAAGATCATATTGCTGTTTCTCGGCCATCTGAGGAGAGGTAAACTTCAGATCAGGGGACAGCGGGCAGATTAATCTGCAAAGAGGTATGTAGCAGCTTATTATTTTCTGACAATGGAATTGATGAGAAAATTCTGCCATACCGATATAATGTAAACTCAGCCTTAAATGCAGTAGCAGCAACTGGTATCAGGCTGTCATGTATGTATATTTTACACTTCAGTATTCTGGGGAATGGCACTTCACTGGAATTATACTGTATGCATAAAACTTTAGCCTAATTTGCAGGGACTAGCAACAGGCTTTTTAATAACACTCAATTTATTAATGTTAAACGTTTTTTGCTGGCATGTAAAATTGTTTAATTTTCTGAGGTACTGGGTGAAAAAATGTTTTGGGCACTATTTTTTTCCACTTGGCAGTCGTTTTATTTAATTTATGACAGTTTACTGATCTCTCTCACTGTTATGTGTGAGGGGGAGGGGCCTTTTTTGGCGCTTTTGCTACGCATCAAAAAATTCAGTCAGAAGTTTGTCTTCCCTGCATGATCCGGTTCATCTCTACAGAACTCAGGGGTCTTCAAAACTTGTTTTGAGGGAGGTAATCACTCAAAGCAGAGCTGTGATAAAAAAACGTTTATTTCTGTATTTTTTTTCTGCTATCAGGGTTAGTTATCCTTTGCTAATGGGAGCAATCCTTTGCTAAAATTGTGTTTTTTACAAAGATTTGATGCTATAACTTTTCAGTTTATTAATTTTCAACTGTCATAACTTTTTCTGTGCTTCTTATAGGCACAGTACGTTTTCATATTATAGTAAATTACTTGAAAAGTATTTCCAAGTTGCTAGTTTATTTGCTAGTGTGTTAAACATGTCTGATTCAGAGGAAGATATCTGTGCTATATGTGCTAAGCCAAAGTGGAGCCCAATAGAAATTTATGTACTAACTGTATTGATGCTACTTTAAATAAAAGTCAATCTGTACAAATTGAACATATTTCACCAAACAACGAGGGGAGAGTTATGCCGACTAACTCGCCTCACGTGTCAGTACCTGCATCTCCCGCTCGGGAGGTGCGTGATATTGTAGCGCCGAGTACATCTGGGCGGCCATTACAAATCACATTACAGGATATGGCTACTGTTATGACTGAAGTTTTGGCTAAATTACCAGAACTAAGAGGTAAGCGTGATCACTCTGGGGTGAGAACAGAGTGCGCTGATAATATTAGGGCCATGTCAGACACTGCGTCACAATTTGCAGAACATGAGGACGGAGAGCTTCATTCTGCGGGTGACGGTTCTGATCCAAACAAACTGGATTCAGATATTTCAAATTTTAAATTTAAGCTGGAAAACCTCCGTGTATTACTAGGGGAGGTGTTAGCGGCTCTGAATGATTGTAACACAGTTGCAATACCAGAGAAAATGTGTAGGTTGGATAAATATTTTGCGGTACCGGCGAGTACTGACGTTTTTCCTATACCTAAGAGACTTACTGAAATTGTTACTAAGGAGTGGGATAGACCCGGTGTGCCGTTCTCACCCCCTCCGATATTTAGAAAGATGTTTCCAATAGACGCCACCACACGGGACTTATGGCAAACGGTCCCTAAGGTGGAGGGAGCAGTTTCTACTTTAGCTAAGCGTACCACTATCCCGGTGGAGGATAGCTGTGCCTTTTCAGATCCAATGGATAAAAAGTTAGAGGGTTACCTTAAGAAAATGTTTGTTCAACAAGGTTTTATATTGCAACCTCTTGCATGCATTGTGCCTGTCACGGCTGCAGCAGCATTTTGGTTTGAGTCTCTGGAAGAGACACTTGAATCAGCTCCATTAGATGAGATTACACACAAGCTTAAAGCCCTTAAGTTAGCTAACTCATTTATTTCAGATGCCGTAGTACATTTAACTAAACTAACGGCTAAGAATTCCGGATTCGCCATTCAGGCACGCAGAGCACTGTGGCTAAAATCCTGGTCAGCTGACGTTACTTCTAAATCTAAATTGCTTAATATACCTTTCAAAGGGCAGACCTTATTCGGGCCCGGGTTGAAAGAAATTATCGCTGACATTACAGGAGGTAAAGGCCATGCCCTGCCTCAAGACAGAGCCAAACCTAAGGCTAGACAGTCTAATTTTCGTTCCTTTCGTAATTTCAAAGCAGGAGCAGCATCAACTTCCTCTGCACCAAAACAGGAAGGAGCTGTTGCTCGCTACAGACAAGGCTGGAGACCTAACCAGTCCTGGAACAAGGGCAAGCAGGCCAGGAAACCTGCTGCTGCCCCTAAGAATCGAGGGCCCCCGATCCGGGAACGGATCTAGTGGGGGGCAGACTTTCTCTCTTCGCCCAGGCTTGGGCAAGAGATGTCCAGGATCCCTGGGCGTTAGAGATCATATCTCAGGGATACCTTCTAGACTTCAAATTCTCTCCCCCAAGAGGGAGATTTCATCTGTCAAGGTTGTCAACAAACCAAATAAAGAAAGAGGCGTTTCTACGCTGCGTACAAGATCTTTTATTAATGGGAGTGATCCATCCGGTTCCGCGGTCGGAACAAGGACAAGGGTTTTACTCAAATCTGTTTGTGGTTCCCAAAAAAGAGGGAACTTTCAGGCCAATCTTGGATTTAAAGATCCTAAACAAATTCCTAAGAGTTCCATCGTTCAAAATGGAAACTATTCGGACAATTTTACCCATGATCCAAAAGGGTCAGTACATGACCACAGTGGATTTAAAGGATGCTTACCTTCACATACCGATTCACAAAGATCATTACCGGTATCTAAGGTTTGCCTTTCTAGACAGGCATTACCAGTTTGTAGCTCTTCCATTCGGATTGGCTACGGCTCCGAGAATCTTCACAAAGGTTCTGGGTGCTCTTCTGGCGGTACTAAGACCGCGAGGAATTGCGGTAGCTCCGTACCTAGACGACATTCTGATACAAGCTTCAAGCTTTCAAACTGCCAAGTCTCATACAGAGTTAGTACTGGCATTTCTAAGGTCGCATGGATGGAAGGTGAACGAAAAGAAGAGTTCTCTCTTTCCACTCACAAGAGTTCCCTTCTTGGGGACTCTTATAGATTCTGTAGAAATGAAGATTTACCTGACAGAAGACAGGTTAACAAAGCTTCAAAATGCATGCCGTGTCCTTCATTCCATTCAACACCCGTCAGTAGCTCAATGCATGGAGGTGATCGGCTTAATGGTAGCAGCAATGGACATAGTACCCTTTGCACGCCTACATCTCAGACCGCTGCAATTGTGCATGCTACGTCAGTGGAATGGGGATTACTCAGACTTGTCCCCTACTCTGAATCTGGATCAAGAGACCAGAAATTCTCTTCTATGGCGGCTTTCTCGGCCACATCTGTCCAGGGGGATGCCATTCAGCAGGCCGGACTGGACAATTGTAACAACAGACGCCAGCCTACTAGGTTGGGGCGCTGTCTGGAATTCTCTGAAGGCTCAGGGACAATGGAATCAGGAGGAGAGTCTCCTACCAATAAACATTCTGGAATTGAGAGCAGTTCTCAATGCCCTTCTGGCTTGGCCCCAGTTAACAACTCGGGGGTTCATCAGGTTTCAGTCGGACAACATCACGACTGTAGCTTACATCAACCATCAGGGAGGGACAAGAAGCTCCCTAGCAATGATGGAAGTATCAAAGATAATTCGCTGGGCAGAGTCTCACTCTTGCCACCTGTCAGCAATCCACATCCCGGGAGTGGAGAACTGGGAGGCGGATTTCTTAAGTCGTCAGACTTTTCATCCGGGGGAGTAGGAACTTCATCCGGAGGTCTTTGCCCAAATACTTCGACGTTGGGGCAAACCAGAGATAGATCTCATGGCGTCTCGACAGAACGCCAAGCTTCCTCATTACGGGTCCAGATCCAGGGATCCGGGAGCGGTTCTGATAGATGCTTTGACAGCACCTTGGACCTTCGGGATGGCTTATGTGTTTCCACCCTTCCCGATGCTTCCTCGATTGATTGCCAGAATCAAACAGGAGAGAGCATCAGTGATTCTAATAGCGCCTGCATGGCCACGCAGGACTTGGTATGCAGATCTAGTGGACATGTCATCCTGTCCACCTTGGTCGCTACCTCTGAAACAGGACCTTCTGATCCAGGGTCCCTTCAAACATCAAAATCTAATTTCTCTGAAGCTGACTGCTTGGAAATTGAACGCTTGATTTTATCAAAACGTGGTTTTTCTGAGTCAGTTATTGATACCTTAATACAGGCTAGGAAGCCTGTTACCAGAAAGATTTACCATAAGATATGGCGCAAATACTTATATTGGTGCGAATCCAAGAGTTACTCATGGAGTAAGGTTAGGATTCCGAGGATATTGTCTTTTCTACAAGAAGGTTTAGAAAAGGGTTTATCCGCTAGTTCCTTAAAGGGACAGATTTCAGCTCTGTCCATTCTTTTACACAAACGACTGTCAGAAGTTCCGGACGTTCAAGCTTTTTGTCAGGCTTTAGCTAGGATCAAGCCTGTGTTTAAAACTGTTGCTCCACCATGGAGTTTGAACTTAGTTCTTAATGTTTTACAGGGGGTTCCGTTTGAACCCCTTCATTCCATTGATATCAAGTTGTTATCTTGGAAAGTTCTGTTTTTAATGGCGATTTCCTCGGCTCGAAGAGTCTCTGAGTTATCTGCCTTACATTGTGATTCTCCTTATCTGATTTTTCATTCAGACAAGGTAGTTCTGCGTACTAAACCTGGGTTCCTACCTAAGGTGGTCACTAACAGGAATATCAATCAAGAGATTGTGGTTCCATCTTTGTGTCCTAATCCTTCTTCGAAAAAGGAACGTCTGCTACACAATCTAGATGTAGTCCGTGCCCTGAAATTTTATCTACAGGCAACTAAGGATTTTCGACAAACGTCTTCCCTGTTTGTCGTTTATTCTGGTCAGAGGAGAGGTCAAAAAGCTTCGGCTACCTCTCTCTCCTTTTGGCTTCGTAGCATAATACGGTTAGCCTATGAGACTGCTGGACAGCAGCCTCCTGAAAGAATTACAGCACATTCTACTAGAGCTGTGGCTTCCACTTGGGCCTTTAAGAATGAGGCTTCTGTTGAACAGATTTGCAAGGCTGCAACTTGGTCTTCTCTTCATACTTTTTCCAAATTTTACAAATTTGACACTTTTGCTTCTTCGGAGGCTGTTTTTGGGAGAAAGGTTCTTCAGGCAGTGGTTCCTTCCGTATAAAGAGCCTGCCTGTCCCTCCCGTCATCCGTGTACTTTAGCTTTGGTATTGGTATCCCATAAGTAATGGATGATCCGTGGACTGGATACACTTAACAAGAGAAAACATAATTTATGCTTACCTGATACATTTATTTCTCTTGTAGTGTATCCAGTCCACGGCCCGCCCTGTCACTTTAAGGCAGGTAATTTTTCCATTAAACTACAGTCACCACTGCACCCTATGGTTTTCCTTTCTCTGCATGTTTTCGGTCGAATGACTGGTAATGGCAGTTAGGGGAGGAGCTATATAGCAGCTCTGCTGGGTGAATCCTCTTGCACTTCCTGTTGGGGAGGAGTTAATATCCCATAAGTAATGGATGATCCGTGGACTGGATACACTACAAGAGAAATAAATTTATCAGGTAAGCATAAATTATGTTTTCCATTCTTGTGTTTCCAATTACTTGTTATGAAAGTCGCAAAGTATAATATGCATAAATAAATTGCTGTTTTAGGATTATTTTTGTATGTGAAATGTCTGTTTTTTGTTCTTTGACACCACAACCAATCAAAATGGGTTGAGCTTGCAGGGAAATCATATCTCCTTATTTTATCACTTTCTGTACACACATATGCTTCTTTATATTATCTCTGTCTGAATAAAAGATGCTAATACTTAGAGAGAACAACTGGAAACTAACATTTTATTACTCATCTCTGCCACCTCCAACTGGGAGTATAATTCCCTCTGCTAGCTATGTTTACACAGCTTTTCTATAGCCTACACTTATATATAGAAACTTTCAGTATAGTTAGGGATTCCAAAGGCAAAATCGGCTATTTCAAATGCCAATATATAGGAGCTATTTGTAAACAATCTAATACACTCCAGCAGGTAATATGGATAACTTTTAAAGGAGAGACCAAAATTAAATTTATGCTTACCTGATAAATTTAATTCTTTCCGGACTTGGAGAGTCCACAACGTCATTCCAATTACTAGTGGGATATTCAACTCCTGGCCAGCAGGAGGAGGCAAAAAGCACCCCAGCAAAGCTATTAAGTGTAATTCCCTTACCCATAATTTCAAGTCATTCAGCCAAATGAAAATGGAAAAAGAAGAAACACAAGGGTAAAGAGGTGCCTGAGGTTACTCAAAAAAAAAAAAAACCTGCTGAATTATAAATTAACAAGAAGGGCGGAGTCGTGGACTCTCTGTACCAGGAAAGAAATTTATCAGGTAAGCATAAATTTTGTTTTCTTTTCTTTGGCATGGAGAGTCCATGACATCATTCCAATTACTAGTAGGAACCAATACCCAAGCTAGAGGACACGGAATGAAAAGGGAGGGAAACAAAAGGCAGGAGGACCTAATCAGAAGGCACCACCGCTTGAAGAACATTTCGCCCAAAAAAGAGGCCTACGCCGAGGCAAAAGTATGAAATTTTTAGAATTTGGAAAAAAGTATGCAAAGAGGACCATGTAGCCGCCTTTCAAATTTGTTCCACAGAAGCTTTGTTTTTGAAAGCCCAAGCTGCGGAATCTGTTGGCGCTCTACAAATAACTAATAATAATAATAATAATAATAATAATGAGGAGGAGGAGACAGCCCTAGTGGAATGAGGCGTAATTCTCTCAGGAGGCTGCTGTCCAGCAGTCTCAAAAGCCAAACGAATCATACTCCTTATATTAACCAAAGGGAAAGGGTAGTGGTAGTAGAAGTGGCTTTCTGACCCTTACGCTTTCCAGAGAAAACTACAAACAGGGCAGAAGATTGCCAAAAATCTTTAGTAGCTTGTAGGTAAAATTTTAGAAAAGTTTAGAGTGAGATATCAGCGCATAGTAAAATCTCACAAAGCTAACAGTGAGAACAGAGGATCCCTAAAACCTCTAAAAATGCAACTGAATGCAAAATACCCTCATAAAACAGAGGGAAAACATAAATTATGCTTACCAGATCAACTTCTGTACAGGGAGAGTCCACAGCTGCATTCATTACTTGTGGAAAATACAGAACCTGGCCACCAGGAGGCGGTAAATACTCCCCAGTCAAAGGCTTAAATACCTCCTCCACGTCCCTCATCCCCCAGTCATTCTGCCGAGGGAATTAGGAACAATGGGAGAAATATCAGGGGTGAAAAAGGTGCCAGAAGAAAAATTTAATTTAGCGCCGTCCATCGGAGAACACGGGCGGGAGCCGTGGACTCTCCCTGTATTAAGAAGGAAAACATAAATTATGCTTACCAGATAATTTCCTTTCCTTCTGTACAGGGAGAGTCCACAGCTGCATTCATTCCTTGTAGGAAATTATACCCAAGCTACTGAGGACACTGAATGCTAACAGGAGGGTAAAAAAAAAAAAAAAAAAAAAAAAAAGGGAGGCTGCCCAAATCTGAGGGCACAACAGCCTGCAACAAACCCATTCTCACTAAAGCTGCTTCAAAAGAAGCAAAGAAGAAAAAGAACAATGCTAGGAGGACCAAGCAGCCACCCAACAACCAGAACCATAGAGATCTCATGTCAGAGATCCCAAAAAAGACATCACTGCACTCAAACTGAGCCATAAACCTCTGAGGAGGTGTCCCGCTAACTCCTCCACAAACAAGGATACAAATAAACAAGAGAAAAACTGTCTATTCGAACGTAGTTTGAAAATAACATCAAGGCATGACTCCCAGAAAGGAGAGGAACCTTTCCCATTTAGAAAAGGAATAAGACAACAAAAATAATATTAGGGAGAAAAAAACTAATCAAATCCGAAAATAGCCATATTATCAAGGAAACCCCAAGAAGGAGTATGTATTGCAAAAAAGGTTGGAAAAGGTCATTGAAGAAAAAAGTCAAAGACCACCTCCTGCACAGGTACAAAAGTAACACGATGCAACCTCACCAGCCTGACCGCAGTCAGTGCCCTAACCAAAGAAACTGAACCCCTGAAAGTTCAATGAACCTCTGGTACAGGAGAACAAACAGGGTATCCGAACACTGCTTGCAAGCTCACATACAAGGGCAAGGAACTACAGCTGGTTTCAACCGGCAACCTTCCGTTAGCTAGGTAGCTAAGCAAACCAACAAACTATTACAGCTTGTCGTCCATTTGAACAAGAAACTAGCTAGAAAGACCCTTCTCCAGGACATCCTAGAAAAGAACAAAGAGGAACCCCTTGAATCAAATAAAATAGTCAGGATGAACTAGTTCCTCCCGACAAAGAGGGGTCATCCACACCTACGATAGATGACGAGGTACCAGCCACGCGCTGAAGGCAAGGACAATGAACTTGCAGAAAAAGATCCTCTCTCAGCTAAGACCAAGCGATCTCTCTCAATCCGCCTCAGAGGATAAGATCCCATGACGCAAAAAGGCATTGACCCGGCAGTTCCCTATAACAAGGTAAGCCCCTAAAACGCGATACGAACTTGCAGGTAAAAATGGAGCAATCAGACTCACTGACACCTATGTTCCGTATCAGTCTATGAGCCCCCCCCCCCCCCCAAAAAAAAGTCTCCTACCCTTGATTCCATAAAGATAAAGGAGTCCCACGGTGACCCTGTCTTTTATAGTTAACATGTGTGTAAAAAGTGAAACGATCTTACCGGAATCTATGCCGTGGAACAGCAACACAGTCCTTCAAGTTTGACAGATTGTAGCAGCGCTTCTGACATAGACTTGAGTGAAGAAAGCGGGCAGCGAAACTCGTCAATGCCGATTGCTTATGGAGCTGTTAATATGAGTCTGGACGGTTTTGCAGAAAGACTCTCCCTGCATCTCCAGACGCTAACTTTCCTCAATGCTCTCACTGAGAGGCTGACAAGACTACCTTAAAACTCCAGTCCCATCTCGAAGGGCAAATAGCCTTCCTAAGGAACTACTTCATAATCTTCTGACACTTCTCTGCCAAAATCCTGTGACGAAAGGCAAAGAATGACTGGGGGATGAGGGACGTGGGGGAGGTAGTTAAGCCTTTGGCTGGAGTGTCTTTGCCTCTTCCTGGTGGCCAGGTTCTGTATTTCCCACAAGTAATGAATGCAGCTGTGGACTCTCCCTGTATTAAGAAGGAAAGTACACCATAGCGCTATAAAAAAATACAGCTTAAAGGACATTATGACAGAAAATATGAGAAACGGTTTAAGAATATAAATTGGAACAAGGTAATATTTAATCTGAAACAATGTATCACATAGAAACAAAAACTGGTAAAGTGCAGTATCCAGTTAAAAAACAATTAAAAAATAAAACATACATAAGTTTAAAATCATACAAGTTAAAAGTCCATGTCAGGATAGGGGATTGGAATCCAGCAGGTGTTACCTAAACAGGTATTGTGGCAATATGACCGGGAATAGGTTCTTGTCTTTCTTTAGAACAAAATTACCATGAGCAAAATGTTTCCCCAAAGTGTTTGTTGTGCTTTCTCATTCAGAGTCGTTCCTTGGTGGTTTTTCTGACGATTTGAACAGTTAGTGATTCCGATCTCTACTGCAACTCAAGGACTACAGATTCTCGGATGGGACAATAACAGCAGGAATAGAGCAACGCGTTTCAGACGTTTCAGGGTATTTTGTATTCAGGTAAAATTTTAGAGCATGCACCAAAAAGACGTTCCTTATGGGAAGAAGGATTAGGACAAAACGAAGGAACAACAATTGGCTGATTAATGTTTTGATCTGACACAACCTTAGGTAGAAAACCCAATTTGGTACGAAGGACCGCCTTATCTGCATGAAAAATAAAAAGGTACAGGGAATCACACTGCAGAGCTGAAAGCTCAAACTCTGCGATCGGAAGAAATAGCAAGAAGAAACAAAACCTTCCAAGATAACAATTTTATATCAACAACATGCATCGGCTCAAACGGAGCCTGCAGCAAAACTTTAAGAACAAGATTAAAGCTCCAAGGAGGAGCCACAGATTTAAACACAGGCCTTATTCTGACCAGGGCCTGAACAAAAGCTTGAACATCTGGCAAATCTGTAAGACCTTTGTGCAAAAGAATAGACCGTGCAGAAATCTGACCCTTCAGAGTACTGACTGACAAACCTTTCTCCAGGCCATCCTGAAGAAAAGATCAAATACGGGGAATACTCACCGGGCTCCAGGAGAAACCCTTAGATTTGCACCGATAAAGATATTTACGGCATACCTTATATTTATATATAAATCTTGCGAGTAACAGGTTTGCGAGCCTGAAGCATAGTATCAATGACCGCTTCAGAAAAACAGAATTTATGCTTACCTGATAAATTACTTTCTCCAACGGTGTGTCCGGTCCACGGCGTCATCCATAACTTGTGGGAATATTCTCTTCCCCAACAGGAAATGGCAAAGAGCACAGCAAAAGCTGTCCACATAGTCCCTCCTAGGCTCCGCCCACCCCAGTCATTCGACCGACTGACAGGAGAAAAAAACAGGAGAAACTATAGGGTACCGTGGTGACTGTAGTTAAAGAAAGAAATTCATCAAACCTGATTAAAAAACCAGGGCGGGCCGTGGACCGGACACACCGTTGGAGAAAGTAATTTATCAGGTAAGCATAAATTCTGTTTTCTCCAACATTGGTGTGTCCGGTCCACGGCGTCATCCATAACTTGTGGGAACCAATACCAAAGCTTTAGGACACGGATGAAGGGAGGGAGCCAATCAGGTTACCTAAACGGAAGGCACCATGGCTTGCAAAACCTTTCTCCCAAAAATAGCCTCCGAAGAAGCAAAAGTATCAAATTTGTAGAATTTGGCAAAAGTGTGCAGGGAAGACCAAGTCGCTGCCTTACATATCTGATCAACAGAAGCATCGTTCTTGAAGGCCCATGTGGAAACCTCAGCCCTAGTAGAGTGAGCTGTGATTCGTTCGGGAGGCTGCCGTCCGGCAGTCTCGTAAGCCAATCGGATGATGCTTTTCAGCCAAAAGGAAAGAGAGGTAGCAGTAGCTTTTTGACCTCTCCTCTTGCCAGAATAAACGACAAACAGAGAAGACTTTTGTCTGAAAACCTTTGTTGCTTCTAAATAGAACTTTAAAGCACGTACTACATCTAAATTATGTAACAAACGTTCCTTCTTTGAAACTGGATTCAGACACAAAGAAGGCACAACTATTTCCTGCTTAATATTTTTGTTGGAAACAACCTTTGGAAGGAAACCAGGTTTAGTACGCAAAACAACCTTATCTGAATGGAACACCAGATAGGGCGGAATACACTGCAGAGCAGATAACTCAGAAACTCTTCTAGCAGAAGAAATAGCAACCAAAAACAGAACTTTCCAAGATAACATCTTGATATCTATGGAATGTAGAGGTTCAAACGGAACCCCTTGAAGAACTAAAAGAACTAAATTCAGACTCCAGGGAGGAGTCAAAGGTCTGTAAACAGGCTTGATCCTGACCAAAGCCTGAACAAAAGCTTGAACACCACATACTCTTCACCATCTCCGTGGAGATGTTGCCTGTGCAACGGCAAAGAGAATGACTGGGGTGGGCGGAGCCTAGGAGGGACTATGTGGACAGCTTTTGCTGTGCTCTTTGCCATTTCCTGTTGGGGAAGAGAATATCCCCACAAGTTATGGATGACGCCGTGGACCGGACACACCAATGTTGGAGAAAACCACAACTAGTCAGAACTAGGCGTTCAATCTCCAAGCAGTCAGCTTCAGAGAATCCAGGTTTCGATGGAGGAATGGACCCTGAATTAGAAGGTCCTTCCTCAGAGGTAACCTCCAAGGAGGTAGAGATGACATCCTTAACAGATCCACGAACCAGATCCTGCAAGGCCATGCAGGAGCTAGTAGAATTATTGATGCTATCTCCTTTTTGATAAAAGCAATGACTCGTGGAAGGAGAGCAAACGCAGGAAACATATGTCAGAGAGAAGATCCAAGGAACCGCTAGAGTATCTATCAGAGCGGCCTGAGGATCTCTTGACCTTGAACCGTACTTTGGAACCTTAGCAATTTGACGGGACGTCATCAGATCCAACTCTGGAACCCCCACCTGAGGGTTATCTTAGAGAACACTTCCGGATGGAGAGCCCACTCCCTGGGATGAAAAAAGTCTGACCGCTCAGAAAATCCACCTCCCAGTTGTCCACTCCTGGAATGTGGATGGCAGATAGACAAGCGTAAGCTTTCGCCCACTGCAGAATGCGAGTCCCCTCCTTCATAGCAAAGGAACTCAGAGTTCCTCCCTGGTGGTTGATTTAAGACACTGAGGTGATGTTGTCCGATTGGAATCTGATAAACCGGACTAAAGATAATTGAGGCCAAGCTACCAAGGCATTGAAAATGGCTCTCAACTCCAAGATGTTTATGGGGAGAAAAGACTCCGAGTCCACAGGCCCTAAGCTTTTAGAGAGCCCCAAACTGCTCCCCAGCCTAATAGGCTAGCATCCGTAGTCACAATCACCAAGGAGGGTCTCAGGAAGCAAGTGCCCCGAGCAAGGTTTTCCTGAGAAATCCACCACGAGGGAGAATCTCTTGTTATGGGATCCAGATCTGTCCTCTGCGATAAATCTGAATGGTCTCCGTTCCACTGACTGAGCATGCATAGTTGCAGAGGTCTCAGATCAAACCGAACAAAAGGAATTATGTCCATGGAAGCCACCATCAGACCAATCATCTCCATGCATTGATCCACTGATGGACGAATAGCAGACAGGAGAGAAAGGCAAGAAGTTTCAATTTTTCTGATGTCCGTCAGGAAAATCTTCATGGACAAGAAATCTATGATTGTCCCTAGGAAACACACTCTTGTAGTTTGAACTAGAGAACTCTTTTCCAGATTCACTTTCCACCTGTGGGAACGTAGAAAAGACAACATCATCTCTGTATGAGATTTTGCTAGTAGAAAAGATGAAGCCTGAACCAAGATGTCGTCTAGATAAGGTGCCACAGCAATTCCCTGGGATCTGATCACAGTCAATAGAGCTCCCAGAACTTTTGTGAATATTCTGGGAGCCGTGGCAAGACCAAACGGAAGTGAAACAAATTGGAAAAGCTTGTCAGAAAGGTAAACCTTAGAAACTGGTGATGATCCCTGTGAATCGGAACATGTAAATAAGCGTCCTTCAGGTCTATAGTCGTCATGAACTGACCTTCCTGAACCAATGGAAGAATGGAACGAATTTGTTGCGGCACTTTAAGTCTAAGATTGGACAGAAAGTTCCTTCTTTTTTGGGAACCACAAAAAGATTTGAATAGAATCCTAGACCTTGTTCCTATAGAGGGACTGGTACAATAACTCCCAGGGAGGAAAGGTCCTCTATACAATTTAAGAAGGCCTCCCTCTTTACCTGGTTTGAGGATAGTCTTGATAGGAAAAAACATAATTTATGTAAGAACTTACCTGATAAATTCATTTCTTTCATATTAACAAGAGTCCATGAGCTAGTGACGTATGGGATATACATTCCTACCAGGAGGGGCAAAGTTTCCCAAACCTTAAAATGCCTATAAATACACCCCTCACCACACCCACAAATCAGTTTAACGAATAGCCAAGAAGTGGGGTGATAAGAAAAAAAGTGCGAAGCATATAAAATAAGGAATTGGAATAATTGTGCTTTATACAAAAAAATCATAACCACCACAAAAAAGGGTGGGCCTCATGGACTCTTGTTAATATGAAAGAAATGAATTTATCAGGTAAGTTCTTACATAAATTATGTTTTCTTTCATGTAATTAACAAGAGTCCATGAGCTAGTGACGTATGGGATAATGACTACCCAAGATGTGGATCTTTCCACACAAGAGTCACTAGAGAGGGAGGGATAAAATAAAGACAGCCAATTCCTGCTGAAAATAATCCACACCCAAAATAAAGTTTAACAAAAAACATAAGCAGAAGATTCAAACTGAAACCGCTGCCTGAAGAACTTTTCTACCAAAAACTGCTTCAGAAGAAGAAAATACATCAAAATGGTAGAATTTAGTAAAAGTATGCAAAGAGGACCAAGTTGCTGCTTTGCAGATCTGGTCAACCGAAGCTTCATTCCTAAACGCCCAGGAAGTAGATACTGACCTAGTAGAATGAGCTGTAATTCTCTGAGGCGGAATTTTACCCGACTCAACATAGGCAAGATGAATTAAAGATTTCAACCAAGATGCCAAAGAAATGGCAGAAGCTTTCTGGCCTTTCCTAGAACCGGAAAAGATAACAAATAGACTAGAAGTCTTACGGAAAGATTTCGTAGCTTCAACATAATATTTCAAAGCTCTAACAACATCCAAAGAATGCAATGATTTCTCCTTAGAATTCTTAGGATTAGGACATAATGAAGGAACCACAATTTCTCTACTAATGTTGTTGGAATTCACAACTTTAGGTAAAAATTCAAACGAAGTTCGCAACACCGCCTTATCCTGATGAAAAATCAGAAAAGGAGACTCACACGAAAGAGCAGATAATTCAGAAACTCTTCTAGCAGAAGAGATGGCCAAAAGGAACAAAACTTTCCAAGAAAGTAATTTAATGTCCAATGAATGCATAGGTTCAAACGGAGGAGCTTGAAGAGCTCCCAGAACCAAATTCAAACTCCAAGGAGGAGAAATTGACTTAATGACAGGTTTTATACGAACCAAAGCTTGTACAAAACAATGAATATCAGGAAGAATAGCAATCTTTCTGTGAAAAAGAACAGAAAGAGCGGAGATTTGTCCTTTCAAAGAACTCGTGGACAAACCCTTATCTAAACCATCCTGAAGAAACTGTAAAATTCTCGGTATTCTAAAAGAATGCCAAGAAAAATGATGAGAAAGACACCAAGAAATATAAGTCTTCCAGACTCTATAATATATCTCTCGAGATACAGATTTACGAGCCTGTAACATAGTATTAATCACGGAGTCAGAGAAACCTCTATGACCAAGAATCAAGCGTTCAATCTCCATACCTTTAAATTTAAGGATTTCAGATCCGGATGGAAAAAAGGACCTTGTGACAGAAGGTCTGGTCTTAACGGAAGAGTCCATGGTTGGCAAGATGCCATCCGGACAAGATCCGCATACCAAAACCTGTGAGGCCATGCCGGAGCTATTAGCAGAACAAACAAGCATTCCCTCAGAATCTTGGAGATTACTCTTGGAAGAAGAACTAGAGGCGGAAAGATATAGGCAGGATGATACTTCCAAGGAAGTGATAATGCATCCACTGCCTCCGCCTGAGGATCCCGGGATCTGGACAGATACCTGGGAAGTTTCTTGTTTAGATGAGAGGCCATCAGATCTATCTCTGGGAGCCCCCACATTTGAACAATCTGAAGAAATACCTCTGGGTGAAGAGACCATTCGCCCGGATGCAACGTTTGGCGACTGAGATAATCCGCATCCCAATTGTCTACACCTGGGATATGAACCGCAGAGATTAGACAGGAGCTGGATTCCGCCCAAACCAAAATTCGAGATACTTCTTTCATAGCCAGAGGACTGTGAGTCCCTCCTTGATGATTGATGTATGCCACAGTTGTGACATTGTCTGTCTGAAAACAAATGAACGATTCTCTCTTCAGAAGAGGCCAAAACTGAAGAGCTCTGAAAACTGCACGGAGTTCCAAGATATTGATCGGTAATCTCACCTCCTGAGATTCCCAAACTCCTTGTGCCGTCAGAGATCCCCACACAGCTCCCCAACCTGTGAGACTTGCATCTGTTGAAATTACAGTCCAGGTCGGAAGAACAAAAGAAGCCCCCTGAATTAAACGAAGGTGATCTGTCCACCACGTTAGAGAGTGCCGAACAATCGGTTTTAAAGATATTAATTGATTTATCTTCGTGTAATCCCTGCACCATTGATTCAGCATACAGAGCTGAAGAGGTCGCATGTGAAAACGAGCAAAGGGGATCGCGTCCGATGCAGCAGTCATAAGACCTAGAATTTCCATGCATAAGGCTACCGAAGGGAATGATTGAGACTGAAGGTTTCGACAGGCTGTAATCAGTTTTAGACGTCTCTTGTCTGTTAAAGACAGAGTCATGGACACTGAATCTATCTGGAAACCCAGAAAGGTTACCCTTGTTTGAGGAATCAAAGAACTTTTTGGTAAATTGATCCTCCAACCATGATCTTGAAGAAACAACACAAGTCGATTCGTATGAGACTCTGCTAAATGTAAAGACTGAGCAAGTACCAAGATATCGTCCAAATAAGGAAATACCACAATACCCTGTTCTCTGATTACAGACAGAAGGGCACCGAGAATCTTTGTGAAAATTCTTGGAGCTGTAGCAAGGCCAAACGGTAGAGCCACAAATTGGTAATGCTTGTCTAGAAAAGAGAACCTCAGGAACTGATAATGATCTGGATGAATCGGAATATGCAGATATGCATCCTGTAAATCTATTGTGGACATATAATTCCCTTGCTGAACAAAAGGCAATATAGTCCTTACAGTTACCATCTTGAACGTTGGTATTCTTACATAACGATTCAATAATTTGAGATCCAGAACTGGTCTGAAGGAATTCTCCTTCTTTGGTACAATGAAGAGATTTGAATAAAACCCCATCCCCTGTTCCGGAACTGGAACTGGCATAATTACTCCAGCCAACTCTAGATCTGAAACACAATTCAGAAATGCTTGAGCTTTCACTGGATTTACTGGGACATGGGAAAGAAAAAATCTCTTTGCAGGAGGTCTCATCTTGAAACCAATTCTGTACCCTTCTGAAACAATGTTCTGAATCCAAAGATTGTGAACAGAATTGATCCAAATTTCTTTGAAAAAACGTAACCTGCCCCCTACCAGCTGAACTGGAATGAGGGCCGTACCTTCATGTGAACTTAGAAGCAGGCTTTGCCTTTCTAGCAGGCTTGGATTTATTCCAGACTGGAGATGGTTTCCAAACTGAAACTGCTCCTGAGGACGAAGGATCAGGCTTTTGTTCTTTGTTGAAACGAAAGGAACGAAAACGATTGTTAGCCCTGTTTTTACCTTTAGACTTTTTATCCTGTGGTAAAAAAGTTCCTTTCCCACCAGTAACAGTTGAAATAATAGAATCCAACTGAGAACCAAATAATTTGTTTCCCTGGAAAGAAATGGAAAGTAGAGTTGATTTAGAAGCCATATCAGCATTCCAGGTCTTAAGCCATAAAGCTCTTCTGGCTAAGATAGCCAGAGACATAAATCTAACATCAACTCTAATAATATCAAAAATGGCATCACAGATGAAATTATTAGCATGCTGGAGAAGAATAATAATATCATGAGAATCACGATTTGTTACTTGTTGCGCTAGAGTTTCCAACCAAAAAGTTGAAGCTGCAGCAACATCAGCCAATGATATAGCAGGTCTAAGAAGATTACCTGAACATAGATAAGCTTTTCTTAGAAAAGATTCAATTTTTCTATCTAAAGGATCCTTAAACGAGGTACCATCTGACGTAGGAATGGTAGTACGTTTAGCAAGGGTAGAAATAGCCCCATCAACTTTAGGGATTTTGTCCCAAAATTCTAACCTGTCAGGCGGAACAGGATATAATTGCTTAAAACGTTTAGAAGGAGTAAATGAATTACCCAATTTATCCCATTCCTTAGCAATTACTGCAGAAATAGCATTAGGAACAGGAAAGACTTCTGGAATAACCGCAGGAGCTTTAAAAACCTTATCCAAACGTATAAAATTAGTATCAAGAGGACTAGAATCCTCTATTTCTAAAGCAATTAGTACTTCTTTAAGTAAAGAGCGAATAAATTCCATCTTAAATAAATATGAAGATTTATCAGCATCAATCTCTGAGATAGAATCCTCTGAACCAGAAGAGTCCAAAGAATCAGAATGATGGTGTTCATTTAAAAATTCATCTGTAGAGAGAGAAGATTTAAAAGACTTTTTACGTTTACTAGAAGGAGAAATAACAGACAAAGCCTTCTTTATGGATACAGAAACAAAATCTCTTATGTTATCAGGAACATTCTGCACCTTAGATGTTGAGGGAACTGCAACAGGCAATGGTACATCACTAAAGGAAATATTATCTGCTTTAACAAGTTTGTCATGACAATTATTACAAACAACAGCTGGAGGAATAGCTACCAAAAGTTTACAGCAGATACACTTAGCTTTGGTAGATCCAGCAGGCAGTGGTTTTCCTGTAGTATCTTCTGGCTCAGATGCAACGTGAGACATCTTGCAATATGTAAGAGAAAAAACAACATATAAAGCAAAATAGATCAAATTCCTTATAAGACAGTTTCAGGAATGGGAAAAAAATACCAAACATCAAGCTTCTAGCAACCAGAAGCAAATGAAAAATGAGACTGAAATAATGTAGAGACAAAAGCGACGCCCATATTTTTTGGCGCCAAATAAGACGCCACATCCGGAACGCCGACATTTTTGGCGCAAAATAACGTCAAAAATGACGCAACTTCCGGCGACACGTATGACGCCGGAAACGGAAAAGAATTTTTGCGCCAAAAAAGTCCGCGCCAAGAATGACGCAATAAAATGAAGCATTTTCAGCCCCCGCGAGCCTAACAGCCCACAGGGAAAAAAGTCAAATTTTTGAGGTAAGAAAAAATATGATAATTTAAAGCATAATCCCAAATATGAAACTGACTGTCTGGAAATAAGGAAAGTTGAACATTCTGAGTCAAGGCAAATAAATGTTTGAATACATATATTTAGAACTTTATAAATAAAGTGCCCAACCATAGCTTAGAGTGTCACAGAAAATAAGACTTACTTACCCCAGGACACTCATCTACATGTTTGTAGAAAGCCAAACCAGTACTGAAACGAGAATCAGTAGAGGAAATGGTAAATATAAGAGTATATCGTCGATCTGAAAAGGGAGGTAAGAGATGAATCTCTACGACCGATAACAGAGAACCTTATGAAATAGACCCCGTAGAAGGAGATCACTGCATTCAATAGGCAATACTCTCTTCACATCCCTCTGACATTCACTGCACGCTGAGAGGAAAACCGGGCTCCAACTTGCTGCGGAGCGCATATCAACGTAGAATCTAGCACAAACTTACTTCACCACCTCCCTTGGAGGCAAAGTTTGTAAAACTGATTTGTGGGTGTGGTGAGGGGTGTATTTATAGGCATTTTAAGGTTTGGGAAACTTTGCCCCTCCTGGTAGGAATGTATATCCCATACGTCACTAGCTCATGGACTCTTGTTAATTACATGAAAGAAATCTGCTCCTTGGAGGGCGAGACTTGAATCCTATTTTGTAACCCTGTGATACTATGTCCACGGCCCACGGATCTGGGACATCACGTATCCAATACAAGAAACTGGGGGAGGAAAAAGCGCTGAAATATATTTGCCAAAATTGTAAGCAAAAAGTTAAATAGAAATCCCCAATATAATTTAAATAGCTAAAAGTAAAGAAAAAACTCTTTGCGCTTGAAATCAAAATAAATGATATCAGAGCTAAAGACAAAATATGGCGGATATGTATAATGAAGATATTTAAAATTAAAAAGGATATATAAATATATATATATATATATATATATATATATATATATATAATACAAATTTAATAGCTATAAACACACAAAAATAAAAAAATTATAGAAATGACACAAAAAAATATAAAAATAAAAAAAAAAGTTTAGAAAACACAAATTGTTGATATCATAAGTAGTTAAAAGGCACAAGCAAACATAAGCCAGATTTTGCAAATGGTTAGAAAGCACAAATGGTTAAACAGCACAGCCAGAGGATTATTCAGATAAATAATAAAAAAACCTCATCCTGCAAGTTTCTTTAAGCAAAGTGCTGTCCATACACATAACGTTCTTAAAGTGCTCAACAAATAGAACTCCAAAGTCTGTGATGCAGCATGTAGATGAACTGCTGCGTGTAGTTGGTTTGCTGAAATTACAGACAGAGAACTTATGCAAAGGTTGTACCATAAAAGTTCAGGAAGTCTGCTCCACTCCAAGTTGTAGGCTAACCGGGTCTGGAAACAAGCAACCGTACACCCATCAACATTTGCTGAATAGCCAGGATCGGAAGGATAGGAAAAGTCTGAACCTTCAGACTATGGTGGTCGTACTCCACCAAAAAGAAGCAACGCGTTTCCGAAATCCTGTCTCAAGCGTATAATGTCAACACAAAAACGTTAGTTATTTTAGCTAGAGTGGAGATAGCTCTTTTTAAAAAAACAGGGGAAGAAGAAAAAAGAAACTCCTGGCTTATTCCATTCCTGAGTTATAATTTCAGACATCTTGTATGGAACAGGAAAACCATTCTCAAAACAGGGAGAATCAAACTCTGTTAAGCTTAGAAGACTTTTTAGGGTTGACAGCAACCAAAGGTTCAGAGTCATCTAAAGTAGCTAGAACCTTCTTCAGTAGTAACCAGAGATGTTCAAGCTTAAATCTGAAATTAACTTCTTTAGATTCACAAGATGTTTCTCCCATATAGTTTCAGAGTCTGCGATTTCACCTTCAGAAGCTACTGAAGTATCCTCCTCCTCAGACATCTGAGAAAGGTTGACCAGTGCAAATTTAGAGTCAGAAACCTTGCTAGCAGACAAATGTTTAGTTTCCTCTTACGCTTACCCGAAGTAGGGAAAGCAAACAAAGCAGCAGATACTGCAGAAGTAATCCGAGTGGCAAAATCCCCAGGTAAATAAACACCCCCAGGAGGTTGAGAGGACACAGAAGGCACAGTATGAGAAACAACTAAGGCTTGGGATGTTTGAGAAGAAAGCTGAGGCATGTCGCGAACAGCATTATCCTGAGAGACACTTGGCTCAGAAGGGAGTAACTTGTCTTTAAATTTTAAAGTTTTAGATAAACATGAGGAACAGAACTGCATAGGAAGGACAATTTGGGCCTCTAAACAAAGTAAACATTTATTCATGGAATTAGATTGATCCTGTTCTGAGTCCATAGCTTACAGAAGCAGATCCAACTAAAAAAAAAAATGACACATTAGAATGCAGATAATTAAAATAATTTTAACCAGATAAAAATCAATAAAGCCCCAAATTTTTACCAAACTTTATTCACTAAACATACAGCTCAAAAGAAATAAGTTCCTTAAGAAGCAACCTCAGACTGCCTGAGGGTCCTACCGTAAACGGATTGATTATCCCACTAATAAGAGGAAGCGAGATTCTTCAGCAGAGATCTTCTCTTCTTTAAGCAGACGATTGTGAGAAAAGCCGCAAGCCGACACAGACAAACACGAAGCTCCGCTCCGTAATAATGGAAATGCAGACGTCACGTGAGTGGCAAGCAAAAGTGAAAACTGCGCCACTAGTAAAAGTGCGCGAAACACAAATGGCTCTAAATAATAAAATCTTTTGAGTATGCTCATAAAATTTTCCTCAAACTATATTCTGCTTATCCCACTAATAAATCCAACAAGGTAAGGGGAAAGTAAAGATCCCTTGGGTACCTTGAGCCAAGCGAACTCTCCATTAACCCCTTAAAACTCTCACTGTGTGTAAAATCAATGTATAATCTATTAACACAAAAAGTGCCAATAATGCTGCCCAAATTATACCCTTAACATTTAAGGAAAACTATGTCCCAAAATATATCTACTTGAGGGAAAACCTCAAAAGTGCTGACCTTCAGTACCTAGAAGGCAAAGGGCACTTACCTGTGGAACCAGCTGCAGAGCAGATAACAGCTACTAAGATGTGACCGGTACTCTACTCCCTGTAAGGGACCTGTAACAAAAGAAAGAACAGAGTAACCAACCCTGGCTTTCTGTAAAGAGGTAGCAAAAGTGTTAGAAGTAAAGCAAAGACCACCTCAGCGCCTTCAAACTGCTAAAAGCCACCACTAGTAATTGGAATTACGTTGTGGACTGTCCATGCCATAGGAAAGAAATTGGGGTAAACTGTCCCTTTGATGTCCACACAACCAACTATTGATACGGTTTTGTCTTTGTGTAAACAGTTGTCTAAAGCGAATGCACCAGCTACTGGTGACACCATGGGAGATAAAACGTGACACTTAGCACATGCATAAATCTGCCAGATTCCTTGCTAAAGCACAAGATCACCAATCCTCCACCAAATGTCACAGTGGGTGCGAGACACTGTGGCTTGTAGGCCTCTTTCTAGGTCTCCGTCTAACCATTAGAGGACTGGGTGTTGTGCACAGCTGAAAATTGGATTCATCAGAGAAGAGGACCTGGGCATATTTTTCTTTGTGAAGGAGACATGAATCAAGCCATGTAGTACAAGGTTATCCTGGAAGAAAACTTGCTTCCTTCTGTTCTGACAAGGTTTCCCAACTCTGAGGATTAGCTTTTAGAGCAGGACAATTTTCTATGCTACACAGCCAGGTCTCTCAAGGTGTGGATGGAGGACCACCAGATCAAAACCCTGTAAGGGCCAGCCCAATCTCCAGAACTGAACACCATTGAAAACCCTGAGGAAGATGGATGGTCACAAGCAATCAAACAACGCCGTGTGCCACGGTCGGCGGCTTCTCGCCTTTTGTACACACAAAGTTGACCGTGGAACGTCCAGTTCTTGGCCATTTGCCTATCCTCCTGAGCCACTGGTGTGCTCTGGGTTTGTGTATGGATGGCTGAATCCTGCGGTCTGCTCTAGCTGGCTCTTTAGCTCCCCCCCTGCTTGCTAGCTGCAGGCAGTTACCTAATTAGCAGCTTCCTTTCTATGCCCATGTATTGGATTATTCCTGGGTGCGATTACTTTACTACACCATAATTGGGGGGGTTTCTGTCCTCCACCTGATTCTTGCTCTTTTTCCTTTCCACAGGTGGTAGAGGATATCCTAGGAACAGCTTCCAAAGACTAAATTATATATATCGTCTGAGGTAAAGGTATCTAAGAAAAGTCTTTTAATTTAATTATTTATTATTATTAATTTAATTGAACTATTAATAGTAAAAGAAGTTAGAAATTCATCTATATGAACTGTATAATATTCAAATATTTCATTTACACTGAGGTCATATTAAAAAACATAATTTATGCTTACCTGATAAATTTATTTCTCTTGTAGTGTATCCAGTCCACGGATCATCCATTACTTATGGGATATTAACTCCTCCCCAACAGGAAGTGCAAGAGGATTCACCCAGCAGAGCTGCTATATAGCTCCTCCCCTAACTGCCATTACCAGTCATTCGACCGAAAACATGCAGAGAAAGGAAAACCATAGGGTGCAGTGGTGACTGTAGTTTAATGGAAAAATTACCTGCCTTAAAGTGACAGGGCGGGCCGTGGACTGGATACACTACAAGAGAAATAAATTTATCAGGTAAGCATAAATTATGTTTTCTCTTGTTAAGTGTATCCAGTCCACGGATCATCCATTACTTATGGGATACCAATACCAAAGCTAAAGTACACGGATGACGGGAGGGACAGGCAGGCTCTTTATACGGAAGGAACCACTGCCTGAAGAACCTTTCTCCCAAAAACAGCCTCCGAAGAAGCAAAAGTGTCAAATTTGGAAAATTTGGAAAAAGTATGAAGAGAAGACCAAGTTGCAGCCTTGCAAATCTGTTCAACAGAAGCCTCATTCTTAAAGGCCCAAGTGGAAGCCACAGCTCTAGTAGAATGTGCTGTAATTCTTTCAGGAGGCTGCTGTCCAGCAGTCTCATAGGCTAACCGTATTATGCTACGAAGCCAAAAGGAGAGAGAGGTAGCCGAAGCTTTTTGACCTCTCCTCTGACCAGAATAAACGACAAACAGGGAAGACGTTTGTCGAAAATCCTTAGTTGCCTGTAGATAAAATTTCAGGGCACGGACTACATCTAGATTGTGTAGCAGACGTTCCTTTTTCGAAGAAGGATTAGGACACAAAGATGGAACCACAATCTCTTGATTGATATTCCTGTTAGTGACCACCTTAGGTAGGAACCCAGGTTTAGTACGCAGAACTACCTTGTCTGAATGAAAAATCATAAGGATAAGGAGAATCACAATGTAAGGCAGATAACTCAGAGACTCTTCGAGCCAAGGAAATCGCCATTAAAAACAGAACTTTCCAAGATAACAACTTGATATCAATGGAATGAAGGGGTTCAAACGGAACCCCCTGTAAAACATTAAGAACTAAGTTCAAACTCCATGGTGGAGCAACAGTTTTAAACACAGGCTTGATCCTAGCTAAAGCCTGACAAAAAGCTTGAACGTCCGGAACTTCTGACAGACGTTTGTGTAAAAGAATGGACAGAGCTGAAATCTGTCCCTTTAAGGAACTAGCGGATAAACCCTTTTCTAAACCTTCTTGTAGAAAAGACAATATCCTCGGAATCCTAACCTTACTCCATGAGTAACTCTTGGATTCGCACCAATATAAGTATTTGCGCCATATCTTATGGTAAATCTTTCTGGTAACAGGCTTCCTAGCCTGTATTAAGGTATCAATAACTGACTCAGAAAAACCACGTTTTGATAAAATCAAGCGTTCAATTTCCAAGCAGTCAGCTTCAGAGAAATTAGATTTTGATGTTTGAAGGGACCCTGGATCAGAAGGTCCTGTTTCAGAGGTAGCGACCAAGGTGGACAGGATGACATGTCCACTAGATCTGCATACCAAGTCCTGCGTGGCCATGCAGGCGCTATTAGAATCACTGATGCTCTCTCCTGTTTGATTCTGGCAATCAATCGAGGAAGCATCGGGAAGGGTGGAAACACATAAGCCATCCCGAAGGTCCAAGGTGCTGTCAAAGCATCTATCAGAACCGCTCCCGGATCCCTGGATCTGGACCCGTAACGAGGAAGCTTGGCGTTCTGTCGAGACGCCATGAGATCGATCTCTGGTTTGCCCCAACGTCGAAGTATTTGGGCAAAGACCTCCGGATGAAGTTCCCACTCCCCCGGATGAAAAGTCTGACGACTTAAGAAATCCGCCTCCCAGTTCTCCACTCCCGGGATGTGGATTGCTGACAGGTGGCAAGAGTGAGACTCTGCCCAGCGAATTATCTTTGATACTTCCATCATTGCTAGGGAGCTTCTTGTCCCTCCCTGATGGTTGATGTAAGCTACAGTCGTGATGTTGTCCGACTGAAACCTGATGAACCCCCGAGTTGTTAACTGGGGCCAAGCCAGAAGGGCATTGAGAACTGCTCTCAATTCCAGAATGTTTATTGGTAGGAGACTCTCCTCCTGATTCCATTGTCCCTGAGCCTTCAGAGAATTCCAGACAGCACCCCAACCTAGTAGGCTGGCGTCTGTTGTTACAATTGTCCAGTCCGGCCTGCTGAATGGCATCCCCCTGGACAGATGTGGCCGAGAAAGCCACCATAGAAGAGAATTTCTGGTCTCTTGATCCAGATTCAGAGTAGGGGACAAGTCTGAGTAATCCCCATTCCACTGACTTAGCATGCACAATTGCAGCGGTCTGAGATGTAGGCGTGCAAAGGGTACTATGTCCATTGCTGCTACCATTAAGCCGATCACCTCCATGCATTGAGCTACTGACGGGTGTTGAATGGAATGAAGGACACGGCATGCATTTTGAAGCTTTGTTAACCTGTCTTCTGTCAGGTAAATCTTCATTTCTACAGAATCTATAAGAGTCCCCAAGAAGGGAACTCTTGTGAGTGGAAAGAGAGAACTCTTCTTTTCGTTCACCTTCCATCCATGCGACCTTAGAAATGCCAGTACTAACTCTGTATGAGACTTGGTAGTTTGAAAGCTTGAAGCTTGTATCAGAATGTCGTCTAGGTACGGAGCTACCGCAATTCCTCGCGGTCTTAGTACCGCCAGAAGAGCACCCAGAACCTTTGTGAAGATTCTCGGAGCCGTAGCCAATCCGAATGGAAGAGCTACAAACTGGTAATGCCTGTCTAGAAAGGCAAACCTTAGATACCGGTAAAGATCTTTGTGAATCGGTATGTGAAGGTAAGCATCCTTTAAATCCACTGTGGTCATGTACTGACCCTTTTGGATCATGGGTAAAATTGTCCGAATAGTTTCCATTTTGAACGATGGAACTCTTAGGAATTTGTTTAGGATCTTTAAATCCAAGATTGGCCTGAAAGTTCCCTCTTTTTTGGGAACCACAAACAGATTTGAGTAAAACCCTTGTCCTTGTTCCGACCGCGGAACCGGATGGATCACTCCCATTAATAAAAGATCTTGTATGCAGCGTAGAAACGCCTCTTTCTTTATTTGGTTTGTTGACAACCTTGACAGATGAAATCTCCCTCTTGGGGGAGAGAATTTGAAGTCTAGAAGGTATCCCTGAGATATGATCTCTAACGCCCAGGGATCCTGGACATCTCTTGCCCAAGCCTGGGCGAAGAGAGAAAGTCTGCCCCCCACTAGATCCGTTCCCGGATCGGGGGCCCTCGATTCATGCTGTCTTAGGGGCAGCAGCAGGTTTCCTGGCCTGCTTGCCCTTGTTCCAGGACTGGTTAGGTCTCCAGCCTTGTCTGTAGCGAGCAACAGCTCCTTCCTGTTTTGGTGCAGAGGAAGTTGATGCTGCTCCTGCTTTGAAATTACGAAAGGAACGAAAATTAGACTGTCTAGCCTTAGGTTTGGCTCTGTCTTGAGGCAGGGCATGGCCTTTACCTCCTGTAATGTCAGCGATAATTTCTTTCAACCCGGGCCCGAATAAGGTCTGCCCTTTGAAAGGTATATTAAGCAATTTAGATTTAGAAGTAACGTCAGCTGACCAGGATTTTAGCCACAGTGCTCTGCGTGCCTGAATGGCGAATCCGGAATTCTTAGCCGTAAGTTTAGTTAAATGTACTACGGCATCTGAAATAAATGAGTTAGCTAACTTAAGGGCTTTAAGCTTGTGTGTAATCTCATCTAATGGAGCCGATTCAAGTGTCTCTTCCAGAGACTCAAACCAAAATGCTGCTGCAGCCGTGACAGGCGCAATGCATGCAAGAGGTTGCAATATAAAACCTTGTTGAACAAACATTTTCTTAAGGTAACCCTCTAACTTTTTATCCATTGGATCTGAAAAGGCACAGCTATCCTCCACCGGGATAGTGGTACGCTTAGCTAAAGTAGAAACTGCTCCCTCCACCTTAGGGACCGTTTGCCATAAGTCCCGTGTGGTGGCGTCTATTGGAAACATCTTTCTAAATATCGGAGGGGGTGAGAACGGCACACCGGGTCTATCCCACTCCTTAGTAACAATTTCAGTAAGTCTCTTAGGTATAGGAAAAACGTCAGTACTCGCCGGGTACCGCAAAATATTTATCCAACCTACACATTTTCTCTGGTATTGCAACTGTGTTACAATCATTCAGAGCCGCTAACACCTCCCCTAGTAATACACGGAGGTTTTCCAGCTTAAATTTAAAATATCTGAATCCAGTTTGTTTGGATCAGAACCGTCACCCGCAGAATGAAGCTCTCCGTCCTCATGTTCTGCAAATTGTGACGCAGTGTCTGACATGGCCCTAATATTATCAGCGCACTCTGTTCTCACCCCAGAGTGATCACGCTTACCTCTTAGTTCTGGTAATTTAGCCAAAACTTCAGTCATAACAGTAGCCATATCCTGTAATGTGATTTGTAATGGCCGCCCAGATGTACTCGGCGCTACAATATCACGCACCTCCCGAGCGGGAGATGCAGGTACTGACACGTGAGGCGAGTTAGTCGGCATAACTCTCCCCTCGTTGTTTGGTGAAATATGTTCAATTTGTACAGATTGACTTTTATTTAAAGTAGCATCAATACAGTTAGTACATAAATTTCTATTGGGCTCCACTTTGGCTTAGCACATATAGCACAGATATCTTCCTCTGAATCAGACATGTTTAACATACTAGCAAATAAACTAGCAACTTGGAAATACTTTTCAAGTAATTTACTATAATATGAAAACGTACTGTGCCTATAAGAAGCACAGAAAAAGTTATGACAGTTGAAAATTAATAAACTGAAAAGTTATAGCATCAAATCTTTGTAAAAAACACAATTTTAGCAAAGGATTGCTCCCATTAGCAAAGGATAACTAACCCTGATAGCTAACAGTGAGAGAGATCAGTAAACTGTCATAAATTAAATAAAACGACTGCCAAGTGGAAAAAAAATAGTGCCCAAAACATTTTTTCACCCAGTACCTCAGAAAATTAAACAATTTTACATGCCAGCAAAAAACGTTTAACATTAATAAATTGAGTGTTATTAAAAAGCCTGTTGCTAGTCCCTGCAAATTAGGCTAAAGTTTTATGCATACAGTATAATTCCAGTGAAGTGCCATTCCCCAGAATACTGAAGTGTAAAATATACATACATGACAGCCTGATACCAGTTGCTGCTACTGCATTTAAGGCTGAGTTTACATTATATCGGTATGGCAGAATTTTCTCATTAATTCCATTGTCAGAAAATAATAAGCTGCTACATACCTCTTTGCAGATTAATCTGCCCGCTGTCCCCTGATCTGAAGTTTACCTCTCCTCAGATGGCCGAGAAACAGCAATATGATCTTAACTACTCCGGCTAAAATCATAGAAAAACTCAGGTAGATTCTTCTTCAAATTCTACCAGAGAAGGAATAACACACTCCGGTGCTATTATAAAATAACAAACTTTTGATTGAAGGTATGAAACTAAGTATAATCACCACAGTCCTCTCACACATCCTATCTATTCGTTGGGTGCAAGAGAATGACTGGTAATGGCAGTTAGGGGAGGAGCTATATAGCAGCTCTGCTGGGTGAATCCTCTTGCACTTCCTGTTGGGGAGGAGTTAATATCCCATAAGTAATGGATGATCCGTGGACTGGATACACTTAACAAGAGAAATATTGATATATAAATATTGATCTGAAAAATAAACTATATTAGATGAGTGTCTGCTGTATTAAATATTTCACACCATGTTTTGAATGTTAACTAACTGTATTACGTGACAATGAGATTTCTAAATAAGTACAGATACTATAAGTTATCATATAAATGCATCATAGATTTTGAGCCCATGTCTTAAACACTGTTGAGGCATATATTAAAGGGACATTGAACCCAAATTTTTTATTTCGTGATTCAGATAGAGCATAACATTTTAAGTAACTTTCTAATTTACTCCTATTATCAATTTTTCTTCATTCTCTTGCTATCTTTATTTGAAATGCAAGAATGTAAGTTTAGATGCCGGCTCATTTTTGGTAAACAACCTGGGTTGTCCTTGCCGATTGGTGGATAAATTCATCCACCAATAAAAAAGTTCTGTCCAGAGTTCTAAACCAAAAAAAAGCTTCTTTTTCAAATAAAGATAGCAAGAGAACGAAGAAAAAGTGATAATAGGAGCAAGTTAGAAAGTTGCTTAAAACTGCATGCACTATCTGAATCATGAAAGAAAAAATTTGGGTTCAGTGTCCCTTTAATAAATACCGGTACCCATAATGCTCATCTATATATGATATAAGATGGTGACTGGGAAATATGTACCAGTATATCAAATGAACTGATATACAAAACAAGTCAGATATACATATGTTTATTATTGGTCTACACTACTAGTCCCTCATAAAAATAGATTTTTAAACACATCTGTTAAAATATTGTAGGAATATATATATATATATATATATATATATATATATATATATATATATATATATATATATATATATATATATATATATATATATATATATATATATATATATATATATATATATATATATATATATATTTAGCATGAAAATGCTCAGATTGAATGGCATTAATTGGTCCCATATATGTTAAATTATTAAAAGATGCATTTAGCTAAACATTATTGCGCTAAAGCAGTTTTCCTGCTCATGTTGCCCTCCAGTGGTTAATGCGAGAATTGCAACCAAAGGGGATTGTAGTATCAAATAACCATATGCCTTCTCAAATAACCAATTAATTGTTTAGCTTCGTATGGCCAATGGAAAGACAGCACAGATAGAGTGTATTCAAAAGGTTAACCAATGATTACAGAATAGAGGTGGACTTTATCCCTTGATAAAAGTCGCATGCAAAAGAAAAAAAGGGGATGCTGCTGACTGAGGGACTTAAACTTTGCTGCCGTGGACACAGTCTCTAGAAAGCAAAATTGGGCTAACCTTTTTAAATTTCATTATTGCAATACCACTCATATGATGGTGAACGGATCTATCTGAAAAAGCAGAAAACTTTCAAACTGGTTATCTGATAAAGTATACTGGTGTTAAGTATTAATGTTTAGGAAGCATTTTTGTATTTTAATGTCATAAGTTAATTACAGTTTGAGATATATTTTAGAATTTGTTTTATTGTGGCTAAATAAAAGGTTATTCCCGGTCAGATATATTGGCATATAATTCACTGTTGCATTAATAATATACACAATTTCTGGTGTTTTAATTGAAGTTATATAGAACCATTTGCGGGCTAAATAGTGTAGTTTAATTATAATTTCCTGAAAGTTATCTTAGATTTAGTAAGATTTGTGTGAAGTTATCTTATATTTTTAATTAAGCACTGTTAAATTAACAGTCCATATTCTGATATTAGAATTTTTGGCTAATTAAAGACTGTTCTGGTATTCTCATTTGTGGTATTTCAATAAGTGATTCATTGTGAATAAGGTTAATTTTTAGAGATATATTTTATGATTTGCTTTGTATAGAAATAAGAGTACAGAATAAGCGTGTATAATTAATTAATAATCTGTGTCAAATGTATAGATATCTATATAGTGATATTTTGGAGTACACCAAAGAGATCTCACTGAAGTGTATTGACAAAATTTCTGCTATATTAATTGTAGATATCTCTGACAGTTTTATAACATAAATTATGCTTACCTGATCATTTCATTTCCATCTGTGGGAGGAGAGTTCACAGCTTCATTCATTACTTGTGGGAATTAAGAACCTGGCCACCAGGAGGAGGCAAAGACACCCCAGCTAAAGGCTTAAATACCTCCCCCACTCCCCTCATCCCCCAGTCATTCTGCCAAGAGAACAAGGAACAGTAGGAGAAATATCAGGGTATAAAATGGTGCCAGAAGAATAAAATTAAATTTAGGTCCGCCCACCAGAGAAAATGGGCGGGAGACGTGGACCAAGTAGCCCCCTTACAAATCTGCTCCATAGAGGCCTCATTCTTAAAGGCCCATGAAGAGGCCACAGCCCTAGTTGAGTAAGCCGTAATCCTCTGAGGAGGCTTATGTCCAGCTGTCTCATAGGCCAAGCGAATAATGCTCCTCAACCAAAAAGATAGGGAAGTGGAGGAGGCCCTCTGTCCCTTGCGCTTTCCCAAATACACAACAAATAAAGACGAAGTCTGCCTGAAATCTTTCGTGGCCTGAAGATAGAACTGCAAGGCTCGAACCACATCCAAATTCGGAAGCAAACTTTCCTTTGAAGAAGGGTTAGGACACAAGGAAGGAACTACTATCTCCTGATTGATGTTACAATTCAACACAACCTTTGGAAGAAATCCCAACCCAGTGAGAAGAACAGCATTATCAGCGTGAAAAACCAGGTAAGGAGGCTCATATTGCAAGGCCACCAACTCAGATACTCTACATGCCGATGCAATAGCCAGTAGAAATAGAACCTTCCAGGAAAGAATCTTAATGTCAAGCGAATCCATAGGCTCAAACAGAGACCTCTGCAAAATCCTAAAGAACCAAGTTTAAGCTCCAAGGGGGAGCGGAATTTCTAAAGACAGGCCGGATCCTGGACAGAGCCTGAACAAAGGACTGAATATCAGGAAGCTCCGCAAGCCTCTTGAGTAACAGTACAGATAAAGCCGAAATCTGTCCTTTTAAAGGAACTGGCGGCAAGTCCCTTCTCCAACCCATCCTGGAGGAAGGACAGGATCCTGGATACCCTAACCTTATGCCAGGGATATCCACGTTCCCCACACCAGGACAAGTAGGTCCTCCACACCTTATGATAGATACGACGAGTGACCGGTTTCCTGGCTTGAAGAAGAGTATCAATCACTCCCTCAGAAAAACCTCTCTTGCCTAGGACTAAGCGTTTTGTCTCCACACAGTCAGCCTCAGAGAATCGAGATTTTGATGTAGAAAGGGACCCTGAACCAGCAGATCCCTGCGACAAGGTAATCTCCATGGAGGAGACGATGACATACACACCTGATCCAAAAACTACATCCTCCGCGGCCACGACGGAGCAATCAGAATAGCCGAAGATTGCTCTTGCTTGATGCAGGCCACTTCTCAAGGTAGAAGTGGCAACGGTGGAAATACGTAGACTAGGGTGAACTCCCAAGGCAACTTTATATCTATAATCAGGCGAAACGTGCCCTTCTTTGGGACCTCGACAAAGGTTTGAATAATACCCCCAGACCTCTTTCTGCTAGAGGTACTAGTACGATTACTCCAAGAGAGGAGAGATCCCTCATGCACTCTAGAAAGGTGTCTCTCTTCTCTGGTCTTGATGATAGGTTTGACAGGAGGAATCTGCCCCTGGGAGGATGAGTCTTGAACCCTATCCTGTAACCCTCGGCAATGACCTCCAGAACCCACGGGTCCTTAATATCTCTCATCCAATCCTCTGCAAGAAGAGATAGTCTGCCCCCTACACGATCCAAAGACGGATCGGGGGCCGCCCCCTCATGCCAATTTTGTCTCGGTAGGCTTCTTGCGCTGCTTGGCTTTGTTTCAAGATTGAGCTGGTTTCCAAGATCCCTTCGACTGCTCGGTTTTTGCAGCAGGCTGCTGGCATTGGTACTTGTCCGAACGATAGGGACGAAAAGTAGAACCCTTAGGCTTATTCTTCTTATCCTGCGGTAGGAAAGCACCCTTCCCTCCCACGACCGTGGATATAATAGAGTCCAGGGCTGGACCAAAAAGAACCTTCCCCTGAAATCAGCAGACCACGACTTTAACCACAGAGCCCTACGGGCTAGAACAGAAAAACCTGATGTCTTGGCATTCAGGCGAATAATCTGCATGTTTGCATCACAGATGAATTAGCTACCCTTAAGGCCTTAATTAGTTCCTGTATCTCCTCAAGGGGAGTCTCCACCTCGACCATAGCTGACAAAGCATCACACCAGTAGGTAGCAGCTCCAGCCACCGCAGTGACCGCCGCTGCTGGTTGAAAAACAAACCCAGTGAGCTGAAACATCTTTCTCAACATGGATTCCAATTTTTTTATCCATGGGCTCCTTGAACGAAGAGCTATTTTCGAGCGGGATAGTTGTGTGCTTAGCGAGCGTGGATATAGCCACCCACAGCTCAAGCTGAGAGTCCAGAACGGGGAACGGTTTTTAAAAAGAAGTAGAGGGAGAAAAGGACTAGCCAAGTTTCTCCCATTCGTTCTTAATAATATTAGCTATCTTAACAGGGACCGGGAAGGTCTGAGGCACCACCCTGTCCTCGTAAACCCTATCTAGCTTAGGAATCAAAGGTTCCTACGGCAGTTTCGGTTCCAGAAGTTCTAACAAAGCAATGACCTCTTTCAGCAGAAAGCTCAAATGCTCCATCTTAAACTTAAAGTCTGGCTCCTCCGCAGCCGGAAGTCTAGACGTTGCCAATTCCGACATAGAAAGAGCGTCCTCCGAAGAGTCGGAGTCGTCTTCGGCGGATAATCTGTCAGAGACATCCAATGGAGTAGATGACCCCTGGGACGGATAGCTATGTTTCACCTTTCGCTTGCGCTTAGCAGGGCATGGTTAGGCACTGAAGGCCGCAGAGACCGCCGTTTGTTACTGATCAGCGAAATCTGGCGGCCAAAGGGCCCCTTTCGAGGGAGGATTAGTAGTGTCCTGAGGAGCTGCATGTGTAATCGGAGATGAATGTAGGGAACGCACCTCGCAGGACGGAGTACCCTCAGAGGTGGGCAGCTAAGTTGTACTAAATATCATTCTTTTTAGATATTCCAATTTTATCAAAGCATGTGGAACATAGTTGAGCAGGAGGATCAACCGGAACCTCCTCACAATAAACACAGGTATTAGATTTGGCTAAAGATCAGAGTCCTCCATAGCTTGCGCCTTTGTTACGGACTAGATAGAAATTAAATAGCACCTTCATACCCTAATGGCCAGGGCACTCACCACCTCCTATGACCTGGACCACAGAGAAACTGCCGGTTCAAGAAAGAGGAAGTTAAAAAGAGGCCACACCCGGTCACATGGAGTGCCAAGCAGGATCGCCCCTGCACTAAAGAGAAAACACGCAAAAAAAGGCTGCGTCGATATCTCCCTAAGGAAACCTGACTGTTCACACATTGACAGAGCCTCATCTCACACATGTCGCAGCATAAAACACAATAAAGAATATTATATGCATGCTGGCAGCGAAACTCGTCAACGCCGATTGCTTATGGAGCTGTTAATATGAGTCGGGATGGTTTTGCAGAAAGGCTCTCCCTGCATCTCTGGACTCTAACTTTCATCCATGCTCTCACTGAGAGGCTGACAGGCCTACTTAAAACTCCAGTCCCATTCCGAAGAGTACTACCCTCCATAAGAGACTACTCCGAATCTTTCGACACTTCTCTGCCAACCTCCTGTGACGAAAGGCAAAGAATGACTGGGGGATGAGGGGAGTGGGGGAGGTATTCAAGCCTTTGGCTGGGGTGTCTTTGCCTCCTCCTGGTGGCCAGGTTCTTAATTCCCACAAGTAACGAATGAAGCTGTGGACTCTCCTCCCATTAAGAAGGAAATTGATATTAATTATTAATATTTATAATTACAAAGATATACAACATAATTGGTTGGTAACTGCAGAGATAAGTACACCAATATTTTACAGGAGGTTACTACTGAGATAATAAATAATAATTTTGTAACCTAGTATATATCTAACATCATACTATAGTCATAATATAATGGATATCAAAATCAACCCTAGTTTTCTGTAAAAGGGGTAGCATTGGTGTTAGAAATAAAGCAAGGGCCACATCGCCGCATTCCTACTGCCAAAAGCCACCATTACTCTTACTACAGAGAATAACATGGACACAGCATAGCCCCAATCCTTGCTTGCAGGGAAAGTACCCATAACAGGATTAATATCTTCAGACACCATTTTCGCACATCCTCCCGATGTTCAAAGCAAAGAATGACTGGGGATTATGGGTAATGGAAGTGACACTTAACAGCTCTGCTGGGGTGTTCTTTGCCGCCTCCTGCTGGCCAGGAGTTGAAATCCCACTAGTAATTAGAATGGATTTGTGGACTCTCCATGTCATTGGAAAGAAAGAACATATGTTAGGAGAACAATAACAAAGCAAGACGATTAATGGACAAAGCAGCAATTAATAAAACTGTTTATTAGATGCCAGTGCTCCCTGCATAGTTGTCCAATAAACTGCAATAATCGGAGTTACAATGCACCAATTCCTGCTAGACGACACAGCATTTCTAACTTCCATATAAGGCAAGAAAATGTACAAGTTGGTTATTTTCCACAAACCAAGCTCAGATGAATCTATCACATTCCTATTTGAGCCACTAGTTTTATTTAACATCAGATGCTGCATTTCCTAAACTAACCCATGTGTAAGTGCTCAGCACCCCGGTGTTCGTTATCAAACTCAAAATAATTTTTTTTACCTTTGGTTCCATCTCTATCTTCCTCCAAAATGTGGATGAACTCGTTCTTCAACAGCCACTCCACACAGGCTTCAATGGCTCCCCCTTCCTGCTCACTGTCCTGGGACCCTTCACTCTTCATGGTGGCAGCCAGTAGGGTGCAGGAGGCATAAATCCGAACATCCTCTGGGGTGTCTGCCACTCCCCCGACTATGATCTGAAACACAGACTTAATTACTGCTGTGTACTAAAGATCACATCTGTAGAAAGGTATTGCTATCAAAACAATCAACATTCTTATTAGTAATGTGCCAACAGATTCCACAGTGCTATATGGGGTACAATAAATAGATAAGACAAGAGGCAAAAAGACAGGAAGATTACAGGATGCTGCACACTAGATCAGGGTCAGCAACCTTGGCACCCCAGATGTTTTGGAATTACTTATCCCATGATGCTCAGACACATTTTAGGCTGTCTGAGTATCATGGGAAATGTAGTTGCGAAACATTTGGGATGCCACAATAATATGCTGGAAACTCATAACCAGCAGCAGGACCCAATAACACTGTTTGTACATCATATCAGGGGCACAATTCCTTCTCCCCCCCCCCCCCCCCGTGATTCAGATAGAGCATGCAATTTTAAGCAACTTTCTAATTTACTCCTATTATCAATGTTTATTCGTTCTCTTGCTATCTTTATATAAAAAAAGAAGGCATCTAATCTTTTTTCTTGGTTCAGCACTCTGGACAGCAGTTTTTAATTGGTGGATAAATTTATCCACCAATCAGCAAGGACAACCTAGGTTGTTTACCAAAAATGGGCCGGCATCTAAACTTACATTCTTGCATTTCAAATAAAGATACCAAGAGAATAAGGAACATTTGATAATAGGAGTAAATTACAAAGTTGCTTAAAATTTCATGCTCTATCTGAATCACAAAAGAAAAAATTTGGGTTCAGTGTCCCTTTAAAAACATTTTGGAGGAAATGTATAAAAGAAGGCAGATTTTTTTTTAGTGGCTCACCTCAAGAATTGCACGTATCATGCTTCCCGTAACCCCCATACCCTCTTTTCTAAGTAAGCAGCTGTGGACGGGCTTTAGTGACCCCTGAAGAAGACTTATGCCCTTGGACCGTTCAGTATTTTTACATACGAGGATGCTCTCACCTGCAAACAGCAAAGCAAAGTCCGTAATTAAAAACTAAAGCAACAATGAAGTCAATATATTAAAGCTGTAATGTAAATGAGGTTACAAGCAGCCTGTGTCCATTAAATTATAAAATGCGTCATTTAATAAGTGTAATAATTCTGTGACCTGCATGCATATCCTGCTACACCTTGAAATGGCAGCAAGACAGTAACACACATCATACTAACAACTCTTTTTAATTTGATAAGGATGTCCCACTTTTATAATTGTTAAAAAGGCAACCAGTACTTTTCAGAATCAAAAATCACTGGACTGTATGATTTTTTCCAAAGCTATCCTGGATGCCCACAAAAACAAGAGCAATTTAAGGGACATTTTAATAACATTATCTAAAATCAAGAGTGCATATTTTTTACATTACTGACTCTAGATAACTGAGAAATGATCTAGCGCTATTAGGAGCACACAGATTGCCCCTCCAGAGCAGTGCATAATTAACAATGTGACTCATGCCACCGATTGGCTCCACAGCCAAGTTCTTCTCAGGACCTGCAATGCAGGATTTTGCTTACGTGATCAAACTCTTTTGCAAGGCGTTATCTATGGCCAGTTATGCTCTAGTGAATTAGAAAATGTAATTTTTGTATTACAGGCAAACACAAATTTGTCCTGTTTATGTAACAGAAAAAGTATTAGTGGCTTTCTTTGATTGTGCTGGTGAGATGATCAAGTCTATTTATACAGTTACAAAAGCTAACAATTTTCTATCTACTCAGAATGGATCAGGATATGGCATCATAGGAATATCTGTAAATTTAAAATCAGCAAAAAACATAATCAAGTATCAAATTGCAATTTGACTGATGTGCCCTGTTTCTCAATTAGGATTTTGTACAGAAATGAGATGTAATTTGGACACACAAATACAAACTCAATGACCTAAATATCTATAGCTTAGAGGAGAGAAGGGAATTAGGTGATACGATAGCAACTTTCAAGTATATTAACGGGCTTAGTAAAGCTGATGCTGACTATTTTATATAAAAAGGAAAATCCAAGGGGACATGATCTCAAGCTGAAGGATAGTAGATTCAGAAGTAAATAGAGGAAGCACTTATTTACAGAAAGGGTGAGTGATTTATGGAATAAACTTCCACAAGAGGTGGTAAATACAAACACTGTGGGGGCTTTAAGAATGCCTGGGATAAGCATAAGGCTATCCTACGTACTAATAAATGCCTGGGATAAGCATAAGGCTATCCTACGTACTAATAAATGCCTGGGATAAGCATAAGGCTATTGTACATACTAACTAATGCTTGGGATATGCATAAGGCTATCCTATGTACTAACTAATGCCTGGGATAAAAATAAGGCTATCCTAAGTACTAATTAATGCCTGGGATAAGAAAAAGGCTATCCTACTTACTAATTAACGTCTGGGATAAGAATAAGGCTATCCTACGTACTAATAAATGCCTGGGATAAGCATAAGGCTATCGTACATACTAACTAATGATTGGGATAAGCATAAGACTATCCTATGTACTAATTAATGCCTGGGATAAGCATAAGGCTATCGTACATACTAACTAATGATTGGGATAAGCATAAGGCTATTCTATGTACTAATTAATGCCTAAGATAAGAATAAGGCTATCCTAGTAGGATAATCCTACTAACTAGATAAGTTTATACTTTTAGCAAATATCAGGCAGACTTGATGGGCCTATTGCTCTTATCTGCCATTAAAGGCTACTTTCGCTCCTCTATACAGTAGGTCTGGTGTTTCATTGGTTTATGCTTATCCCAGACCCCTACCCTCTGAACATCACTGCTATTCCGACTACCCCATTCCACCAGTTCATCTCCACGCTTTCATTTCCCTGAAATAAAACACATATGACCCTTTGTCTAGCACCTTGCCAGTGGAACCATTATATACATACCCACAGTGTCCACTCCTTTTCTCCCAGCTCTTCCAGCCATCTGCTTATAGGTCAGAATGTCCAGGAGACGCCCATTAAAAAGCGGACTTCTAACAATGACGCGACGAGCAGGAAGGTTTACCCCAGAGGAAAGAGTAGATGTTGCTGCCAACACACGGACAAAGCCTTGACGGAAAGCACCTTCAATTATATCCCGCTCGTCAAACGTTAGTCCTAAAAACAAAGACTCGTTCACAGGTAATAAACACACAATATATCGGTTAACCTAATAAGAGCGAACAGCAAGGTAAAAACACACAAGGAGTCACAAAATGTCACACAGTACAGTTTATCTACAGCTACCACTAGATATAAAAATAAATCTTAACACAGATGTTGCTACTAGTGAACTCAAGAACATAGTAGAATTGGAAAGAATGGCACTAAGGAGTCCCTCTAAACAACATGGCTGACTACATCCAGCCTAGGGATTGGATAAACACTTTATGGAGTAGGTCTATAGGGCACAGAAACTGTTACGTTAGCAATGGGAATCTTAAAGGGACAGCTAAGTTAAAATTAAACTTATATGGATTCCTTACAGCATAACATTTTAACAACTTTCAAATTTTATTCTGAGATACAAAGTTCTCTTTGTATCCTTTATTAAAGAATAATTATAGGTGTGCTGAGGAGCATGCACATGTCTATAGCAATCTGGCAGTAGTTATTGCTACATTATTTATAGCGATGTTATACATAGATACAAACACTGCTGGTCAGACTGCTAAAGACACATGAACGCTCCTGAGCTCCTATCAGCCTAGCTACATTCACTCTTAGCAAAAGGATAACATGGAGAATAAAGCAAATTTGATAATAGAAGTAAACTGGAAAGTTGTTTGAAATCACATGCTCTAACTGAATCATGAAACTAATTTTGCCATTACTGTCCCTTTAACATACATTTGTTGTCATCAGTAGAGGTTCCATTTGGTACTTTAAAACATCAGCAGTGTTTATTGCCCCACTTTTAACCACAAGAAAATAAAAACATATTCCAGTACCAGCGTGATGGAAAGCAACTCCCCAGGGAACCGTACGCCCCAGAACAGCATCCAGCCCAGCCGGGGAACGCTTCAGCTGATCAACAACATCCTGAATTCCATCCTTGTCCAGCGCCACAGGAGAGATGGTGGCTACCAGAAAAGACAAAGATATGCAACGCAAAATACACCTTAGTGCTCTTATTCCAATGCAACAGAAATGAAACGCGTTACAGATGAAACAATATTTATTAGTAGACTGCTAGTTTGTGACATCCATAAATCAATACGTTGTATTCCATAAGCTTTTAAGACCTGTGACATCATGAAAGCTTACAAAACCGATCTTAGATTTATGATTACAAGGTCCATTAAAAGGGAATGTTTAATATATTTTCATTTAACTTTAGCTCTAAAAATGGCTTAGAAAATACACTGTTTACTTAAACAAGATTTTATAAGAAATTCAATGCAGAAAGTGTTTAAAATAAATCATTTTAATTAATAGAAAGAGGAATGGAGAAACATTTTAGAAAGGAATAAACATCTCATACAAACAACTTCTATTAAATGGACATTGCAGTGTATTTAATTATTATTGTGGTTATATGGAAACGGAAGAATCTGTAAAGTCTGCAGCAGTTACAGTATAACTGCTGTACACATCAAGTGAGCGCATCACCCGGACACTAAACCCACATTTTTTTCTTTCTTAAAGGGACATGAAACTCAAATTTTCTTTCATGATTCAGATAGAGAATACTTCCATTATCTAATCTGTTTTATTCTCTTTGTATCATTTGTTGAAGGAGTAGCAATGCACTACTGGTTTCTAACGGAACACATGGGTGAGCCAATGACAGTCAGTTTATATATGCAGCCACCAATCAGCAGCTAGAACCTAGGTTCTCTGCGGAACCTGAACTTGCCTAGATAAACATTTCAGCAAAGAATAACAAGAGAAAGAAGCAAATTAAGTAATAGAAGTAAATTGGAAAGTTGTTTGAAATTGTATTCTTTATCTGAATCATGAAAGAAAAATTTGGGTTTCATATCCCTTTAAATTCAGATAGAGCAGCAATTGAAGCAACTTTCTAATTTACTCCTATTATCAATTTTTCTTCGTTCTCTTGGTATCTTTATTTGAAAAGGCAGGAATGTAAGCTTAGGAGCCCCTCTATTTCTGGTTCAGCGCTCTGGATAGCACTTGCTGATTAATGGCTACATTTAGCCACCAATCAGCAAGCACTACCCAGGTGCTGAACCAAAGATGGGCCTGCTTGTAAGCTTACACTCCTGCTTTTTCAAATAAAGATAATGAAAAAAATAGTAAATTAGATAGTTGCTTAAAACTGCTGCTCTATCTGAATCATAAAATAAAAAAAATGTGGGTTCAGTATCCCTTAAAGCACATGTTGGAGTAATGGTGAATCAGGAGTACATAACTAAGAGCCAGTGCATTTGTCTCTATAAAGAGCATCAGACTTGCTGCACATTACGTCTGTTTACTCTAATATCCACAGTAATAACTAGCCTAAAAAGCAACAGTGTATTTGTGGCACGGCATTAGCCGCTCTCTTGCCCATACCTTCTGGCTGCTGAGCAGCCCTGTGATACAGGTTGTAAAACTCCCGAGCGATGGTGTCTGCTAGCTTCTCACACCAGTTTTTAGAAGGACAAAAGATTAAAATGGAGTGGCCGCCATGTACGGTCTCATAACACAGGCCGACAATGTGATCCTCATCTCCCTGCAAATAGAGCATCAGACAGGAATGAATCTATACACACTTACTGCTAGTGCTGCAAGACATAAATCACACATTACAGGTGTTTAGTTATTTTTGTTAATGAACATTTGAAAACATAGATTTTGTTGGTAAAAAATACACAGAAGCCCCGTTAAGTCTGTACATGTTTCTTTCTGAAGTGTAAGATTAAAGGCACAAAGTACTGAGCTGATAAGAGTTTGTTGTGTTCAAAGTTGCTGTGGGAACAACCTTTCAAATGAGCTGAGCTCTTTTTCCCATCCACCCACTGGGAGGTTGATCTGTGCTGCTTTCTTTTGTATACTTAGCTTTTCTATACCCAATAATGCAGTATTTATTTTTCTGTATAGGTGGCAGTCTCAACAGGCATCAGAAACTATTTCAAATGACAAACTAAATGTAAAAGCCATTTGTAAACTATTGAATATATTGCGAGTAGAAAAGAGAGTTTGACGGCTCAGCTGTGTATAAAACATTTATCGAAGGCAAATAAAAATGCAAATGTTAGTGTAGTGTGTTTAATGCGTTTCAGCCACACACTTAAATATTAATTCTGAACCCTATTAGTTATAAACAAATTAACCGGATGTTACTGCAAAGCAAGATTAACCCTTAATGTATCTGAGGACACATGATCGCAAAGAGCTAGACTAGAATAAATGAGAGGAAAGTCCCATTGAGTGACAATTGAATGCAATTAAACAGGTGGAGTATATAAAGTATAAATCTATATATACAAACTAATACTAGCACAATAGAGAGATACTTCATGAAACATTCTATCAATTTGTAATACAGTTTGTAAATCCTTGTTTCCCTTTTCAAACTTGTAAATGGGGGGGGGGGGTATTACTCCCAATAATGAATAGGACAGATCTACAATTTTCATACAACTTTATCTAATAAGTGCGCCCTGCGACAGTAGACGAAAAGGTTGTGCCAGCAGATATATGATCCCATGCTATACACTGGGAACCCCAACATTTATAAACTTCTTTAAATTGTGAACAAGGGCTCTCTGATGCTGTGACTTAAAGGGATATGAACACACCATTAAAAGAAAAAAGTTTCTAATTTACTTCTATGATCAAATTTGTTTTGTTCCCATGATCTTCCTTTTTTAATACATACCTAGGTAGGGGTCTGGTGCACTACATGGCAGCAAACAGTGCTCTTACAAATGGTTAGCATTCTTGCAAAACTGCTGCCAGTATAGTGCTGCAGACACAGGCAGGCTCCCGAGCTTACATCACTGCTTTAAAAAAAAATATATATATATATATATATATACCAAGCGAACTAAGAAAATTTGAAAATAGAAGTATAGTAAGTACCCCTTTAATTACTATTTGGGACATTTTATTACCCTTTGTAAACCTGTATTTATACGAAAAATGACAACCCTGTGACACAAAACAAAGTGACCCCTAGTTAGGTCAAAATCAGAAATCTTCATTTCAAATCTTAAAAATGAACATGGCACAGTGCAAGTACAGGACTGACGCGTTTCGCACCTGACTGGTGCTTCCTCAGACTAGTTCCTCCTTGTCACCAGTTTCTTAAATACAGTTTAACCTGATTACAGGTAGGCACTGAATAAGAAGAGTAATATTATATATAAGCACAAAAATGAAGCAGTGATAATCACATTATCAAGCTCAGTAACTATTCGCAAATAACCCAATACTGAACGAGAATGAGATATCGTTTTTTTTTTGTCTCTAAGCTTCAGCTCTATAAGATTAAATATCCCACACTGCTATACTCCTTTGTCTGGTTAAGGTACCACTATATCAGTATGTTTATTGACGTTATCAAGTGCTTCTCTTGTTTTGTGGTCTCTAACCACTGTTAAACAACTGCTTTAAATCTTTTCCTAATCAAAATGTTTTTGAGAATATTGTCTCTAGAATGAATGGAATAAGAAGTTAGTATAAATGTCTAGTTTCATTACATAAATCAACCAGACGCCCTCTCATACACTGATCTTTAGTATTTATAGTGAGACCAACCCTTTTATTATGTGTTGCTTGGTTAGACTCATGACCAATGACAATGTTTTGTTTTTTTAAAGAACGTAATGTTTCTCAAATGCTTAACATCAAGAAGTCAGGGAGCTCTATGCAGCAACTGTTAGCACAGGATTTGTATTGTATGTTTGTCATTAAAGGTTTAACCATCTCGTGCCTAAGACTGCTTCAGAATGAGGTACAGTCCTCTTTGGCAGTCATGGGGTTAATAGGGCCCCTCACTGCATCACAGACAGATCTAGCTAATAGGTCCAGATCAGTTCTGAAACAAAAGTAAGACAGCAACACTACAAAAAAAAAAAAAAAACACAGCAACAATTCTGTGCCGAATAAAGTAGTCTGTTGTCTGCACGCATATTATTACACAGATGTAGGCTGCCTCCTAGTGGATTATTAAAACTCAGTGTAACAGCGACACAGAATTTATTTAATCAAACTGTCAAAGCACAACGGGATATATTTGTCTCTGTGCCAGAGCCGCATATAGATTCAGTCTTGTAAAAGATCGTTATCTGTAGGTTTTTGTGAAATAAAAAAAAAATGACATTACTATGAAAACTGCTTGTTCTAGAATTCCCATAAAATCGCAGAAAAGTATAAATATAACAATCTGTAACACACATATAGCAGTCAGAAAAAAAGGGTTATCAAATCTCAGTGCCAACATTATTTGAGCGGCTTCTAAAAACAGGCTGTTTAAATTATTCAGATTTTTATAGCTTATAATGAATGTATTTGTCTAGTAAGTATTGTCCTTACTCATTCATATCAGAGCATTTTATACAGATGTGGTTTTTAGAAGTAAATTTGACAACAGTCTCTAAAATTATCTGTTTGATCCATAAAAAACAAAAAACTTTGGCTTTCTTGTTCCTGTAATCCGTTCTGTTTGTTTCTTTTTTTAATTATAGTAACTAGTAATTAAACTAGTCTTTATACCATTTAATAATTAGTGAGTTTAATTACGGAGCTGAACAAGTTATAAGCCAAGTCTTTGTGTTAGAAGAATTTATATTATACTGAAGCATTTATAGCACGGATTAGAAAAAGGTTATATAGGTTTTCAGGAAAGATTAATAATATGAAGTGGGAAACAGTCTAGACAAGATAAATACCTTTACATCGATTAATGGCTCAAATTCCCGTATTGGGGTCATTGATGAGTCATACACAGTTTTGCCAATTTTCACCCATTCCATAAGCGGCACAGGTCGGAAGTCTGTATGGTACAGCTCAGCATCAATCCAAGAAGCTAACAGATCCAGGTTTGGCAGTGTGGCACTCATACCAACAATCTGCACATCACTCCGAATGCCATTCTGCTTGTTACTGATTCTAAAATATGAAAGTCAGAAAAGCCAATGAAAATCTGATATAAAAACAGAATTTATGCTTACCTGATAAATTACTTTCTCCAACGGTGTGTCCGGTCCACGGCGTCATCCTTACTTGTGGGATATCTCTTCCCCAACAGGAAATGGCAAAGAGTCCCAGCAAAGCTGGCCATATAGTCCCTCCTAGGCTCCGCCCACCCCAGTCATTCGACCGACGGACAGGAGGAAATATATATAGGAGAAACCATATGGTACCGTGGTGACTGTAGTTAGAGAAAATAATTCATCAGACCTGATTAAAAAACCAGGGCGGGCCGTGGACCGGACACACCGTTGGAGAAAGTAAATTATCAGGTAAGCATAAATTCTGTTTTCTCCAACATTGGTGTGTCCGGTCCATGGCGTCATCCTTACTTGTGGGAACCAATACCAAAGCTTTAGGACACGGATGAAGGGAGGGAGCAAATCAGGTTACCTAAACGGAAGGCACCACGGCTTGCAAAACCTTTCTCCCAAAAATAGCCTCCGAAGAAGCAAAAGTATCAAATTTGTAAAATTTGGCAAAAGTGTGCAGTGAAGACCAAGTCGCTGCCTTACATATCTGGTCAACAGAAGCCTCGTTCTTGAAGGCCCATGTGGAAGCCACAGCCCTAATGGAGTGAGCTGTGATTCTATCAGGAGGCTGCCGTCCGGCAGTCTCATAAGCCAATCGGATGATGCTTTTAAGCCAAAAGGAAAGAGAGGTAGAAGTCGCTTTTTGACCTCTCCTTTTACCAGAATAAACAACAAACAAGGAAGAAGTTTGTCTGAAATCTTTTGTAGCCTCTAAATAGAATTTTAGAGCACGGAATACGTCCAAATTGTGTAACAAACGTTCCTTCTTTGAAACTGGATTCGGACATAAAGAAGGTACAACTATCTCCTGGTTAATATTTTTGTTAGAAACAACCTTAGGAAGAAAACCAGGCTTAGTACGCAAAACCACCTTATCTGCATGGAACACCAGATAGGGCGGAGAACACTGCAGAGCAGATAACTCTGAATCTCTTCTAGCAGAAGAAATTGCAACCAAAAACAAAACTTTCCAAGATAGTAACTTAATATCTATGGAATGTAAAGGTTCAAACGGAACCCCTTGAAGAACTGAAAGAACTAGATTTAGACTCCAGGGAGGAGTCAAAGATCTGTAAACAGGCTTGATCCTAACCAGAGCCTGAACAAATGCTTGAACATCTGGTACAGCTGCCAGTCTTTTGTGTAGTAAGACAGATAAAGCAGAGATCTGTCCCTTTAGAGAACTTGCAGATAATCCTTTCTCCAAACCTTCTTGTAGAAAGGAGAGAATCTTAGGAATTTTTATCTTATTCCATGGGAATCCTTTGGATTCACACCAACAGATATATCTTTTCCATATTTTATGGTAAATCTTTCTAGTTACCGGTTTTCTGGCCTGAACCAGAGTATCTATCACAGAATCTGAAAACCCACGCTTTGATAGAATCAAGCGTTCAATCTCCAAGCCGTCAGCTGGAGGGAGACCAGATTTGGATGTTCGAATGGACCCTGAACAAGAAGGTCCTGTCTCAAAGGTAGCTTCCATGGTGGAACCGATGACATATTCACAAGGTCTGCATACCAAGTCCTGCGTGGCCACGCAGGAGCTATCAAGATCACCGAGGCCCTCTCCTGTTTGATCTTGGCTACCAGCCTGGGAATGAGAGGAAACGGTGGAAATGCATAAGCTAGGTTGAAGGTCCAAGGCGCTACTAGTGCATCGACTAGAGTCGCCTTGGGATCCCTGGATCTGGACCCGTAGCAAGGAACCTTGAAGTTCTGACGAGACGCCATCAGATCCATATCTGGAATGCCCCATAGTTGCGTCAACTGGGCAAAGATCTCCGGGTGGAGTTCCCACTCTCCCGGATGGAATGTCTGACGACTCAAATAATCCGCTTCCCAGTTTTCCACACCTGGAATGTGGATCGCAGATAGGTGGCAGGAGTGATCCTCCGCCCATTGAATTATTTTGGTCACTTCTTTCATCGCCAGGGAACTCCTTGTTCCCCCCTGATGATTGATATACGCAACGGTCGTCATGTTGTCTGATTGGAACCTTATGAATCTGGCCTTTGCTAGTTGAGGCCAAGCCCTGAGAGCATTGAATATCGCTCTCAGTTCCAGAATGTTTATCGGGAGAAGAGACTCTTCCCGAGACCATAGACCCTGAGCTTTCAGGGATTCCCAGACCGCGCCCCAGCCCACTAGACTGGCGTCGGTCGTGACAATGACCCACTCTGGTCTGCGGAAGCTCATTCCCTGGGACAGATGGTCCAGGGTCAGCCACCAACGGAGTGAATCTCTGGTCTTCTGATCTACTTGAATCATTGGAGACAAGTCTGTATAGTCCCCATTCCACTGTTTGAGCATGCACAGTTGTAATGGTCTTAGATGAATTCGTGCAAAAGGAACTATGTCCATTGCTGCAACCATCAACCCTACTACTTCCATGCACTGCGCTATGGAAGGACGAGGAACAGAATGAAGAACTTGACAAGTGCTTAGAAGTTTTGACTTTCTGACCTCTGTCAGAAAAATCCTCATTTCTAAGGAATCTATTATTGTTTCCAAGAAGGGAACTCTTGTCGACGGAGACAGAGAACTTTTTTCTATGTTCACCTTCCATCCGTGTGATCTGAGAAAGGCCAGAACGATGTCTGTATGAGCCTTTGCTTTTGACAGGGACGACGCTTGTATTAGAATGTCGTCCAAGTAAGGTACTACTGCAATGCCCCTCGGTCTTAGAACCGCTAGAAGGGACCCTAGTACCTTTGTGAAAATCCTTGGAGCAGTGGCTAACCCGAATGGGAGGGCCACAAACTGGTAATGCTTGTCCAGAAAAGCGAACCTTAGGAACTGATGATGTTCTTTGTGGATAGGAATATGTAGGTACGCATCCTTTAGATCCACGGTAGTCATAAATTGACTTTCCTGGATAGTGAGTAGAATCGTTCGAATGGTTTCCATCTTGAACGATGGTACCTTGAGAAATTTGTTTAGGATCTTCAAATCCAAAATTGGTCTGAAAGTTCCCTCTTTTTTGGGAACTACGAACAGATTGGAATAAAATCCCATTCCTTGTTCCTTTATTGGAACTGGGTGTATCACTCCCATCTTTAACAGGTCTTCTACACAATGTAAGAACGCCTGTCTCTTTATTTGGTTTGAGGATAAGTGAGACATGTGGAACCTTCCCCTTGGGGGTAGTTCCCTGAATTCCAAGAGATAACCCTGAGAAACTATTTCTAGCGCCCAGGGATCCTGAACATCTCTTGCCCAAGCCTGAGCAAAGAGAGAGAGTCTGCCCCCCACTAGATCCGGTCCAGGATCGGGGGCTACTCCTTCATGCTGTTTTGTTAGCAGCGGCAGGCTTCTTGGCCTGCTTACCCTTGTTCCAGCCTTGCATCGGTTTCCAGGCTGGTTTGGGTTGTGAGGCATTACCCTCTTGCTTAGAGGATGCAGAATTAGAGGCCGGTCCGTTCCTGAAATTGCAAAAGGAACGAAAATTAGACTTATTTTTGGCCTTGAAAGGTCTATCTTGTGGAAGGGCGTGGCCCTTTCCCCCAGTGATGTCTGAAATAATCTCTTTCAATTCTGGTCCAAATAGAGTTTTACCTTTGAAAGGGATGTTAAGCAATTTTGTCTTGGATGACACATCCGCTGACCAAGACTTTAGCCAAAGCGCTCTGCGCGCCACGATAGCAAACCCTGAATTTTTCGCCGCTAATCTAGCTAATTGCAAAGCGGCATCTAAAATAATAGAGTTAGCCAACTTAAGTGCGTGAACTCTGTCCATAACCTCCTCATATGGAGTCTCTCTACTAAGCGAGTTTTCTAGTTCCTCGAACCAGAACCACGCTGCTGTAGTGACAGGAACAATGCACGAAATGGGTTGTAGAAGGTAACCTTGCTGTACAAAAATCTTTTTAAGCAAACCCTCCAATTTTTTATCCATAGGATCTTTGAAAGCACAACTATCTTCGATAGGAATAGTAGTGCGTTTATTTAGAGTAGAAACTGCCCCCTCGACCTTAGGGACTGTCTGCCATAAGTCCTTTCTGGGGTCGACCATAGGAAATAATTTCTTAAATATAGGGGGGGGAACAAAAGGTATGCCGGGCTTTTCCCACTCCTTATTTACTATGTCCACCACCCGCTTGGGTATAGAAAAGCGTCGGGGTGCACCGGAACCTCTAGGAACTTGTCCATCTTACATAATTTCTCTGGAATGACCAAGTTGTCACAATCATCCAGAGTAGATAACACCTCCTTAAGCAGTGCGCGGAGATGTTCTAATTTAAATTTAAATGTCACAACATCAGGTTCAGCTTGTTGAGAAATTTTTCCTGAATCTGAAATTTCCCCATCTGACAAAACCTCCCTCATGGCCCCTTCAGATTGGTGTGAGGGTATGACAGAACAATTATCATCAGCGCCCTCCTGCTCTACAGTGTTTAAAACAGAGCAATCGCGCTTTCTCTGATAAGTAGGCATTTTGGATCAAATATTTGCTATGGAGTTATCCATTACAGCCGTTAATTGTTGCATGGTAATAAGCATTGGCGCACTAGATGTACTAGGGGCCTCCTGTGTGGGCAAAATTGGTGTAGACACAGTAGGAGATGATGTAGTATCATGTTTACTCCCCTCATCTGAGGAATCATCTTGGGCAATTTCATTATCTGTGGCAGTACTGTCCTTACTTTGTTTGGACGCTATGGCACAATTATCACATAAATTTAAATGGGGAGACACAATGGCTTTCATACATATAGAACATAGCTTATCCGAAGGCACAGACATGTTAAACAGGCTTAAACTTATCAACAAAGCACAAAAAAACGTTTTAAAACAAAACCGTTACTGTCTCTTTAAATTTTAAACAGAAAACACTTTATTACTGAATATGTGAAAAAGTATGAAGGAATTGTTCAAAAATTTCACCACAGTGTCTTAAAGCATTAAGAGTATTGCACACCAAATTTCAGAGCTTTAACCCTTAAAATAACGGAACCGGAGCCGTTTACAAATGTAACCCCTATACAGTCCCAGCTATAGCCTTTGCTGAGACCCAACCAAGCCCAAAGGGGAATATGATACCAATTGACGCCTTCTAAAAGCTTTTCCAGCAAATTTCAAATCCTCACAGATGCATCTGCATGCCCTGCTCTCAAAAAACAACTGCGCAGTAATGGCGCGAAAATGAGGCTCAGTCTACAACTAGGAAGGCCCCCTGACTGGAAAAGGTGTCTAACATAGTGCCTGCCGTTTAATAAACGTTCCCCAAGTTTATAAATGCAAATTGTCAGCATAAATATGAATAAAATGCCCCAATAAAGCAATCGATTTAGCCCATAAAAAATGTCTACCAGTTTTTTAGCCCATATTAAGCCCTTTATTCTGTTTGAGACTAAGAAAATGGCTTACCGGTCCCCATGAGGGGAAATGACAGCCTTCCAGCATTACATGGTCTTGTTAGAAATATGGCTAGTCATACCTTAAGCAGAAAAGTCTGCTAACTGTTTCCCCCAACTGAAGTTACTTCATCTCAACAGTCCTATGTGGAAACGGCAATCGATTTTAGTTACTGTCTGCTAAAATCATCTTCCTCTCACAAACAGAAATCTTCATCCTTTTCTGTTTCAGAGTAAATAGTACATACCAGCACTATTTTAAAATAACAGACACTTGATAGAAGAATAAAAACTACATTTAAACACCAAAAAACTCTTAACCATCTCCGTGGAGATGTTGCCTGTGCAACGGCAAAGAGAATGACTGGGGTGGGCGGAGCCTAGGAGGGACTATATGGCCAGCTTTGCTGGGACTCTTTGCCATTTCCTGTTGGGGAAGAGATATCCCACAAGTAAGGATGACGCCGTGGACCGGACACACCAATGTTGGAGAAATTATTTCCTTTGTTCAGGTCAGCGAGATATTTATGGGACACTGATATCCTTATGGAGCCCCCACTCAGAGTAAATTAAAGCAACACCTAATCAGAGCTCTTTAAATAAGAAAGCTATTGCACCCTGTGTTTTCCTCGCCAGAGCATTTTTATTAGACACTGAGAGCCCTGTTTTTACGCAGACAACGTATTATCTTGTGTTCCTCTTATACTTAAAGAATTATTGCCCTGGGTTTTCTAGCATTGACTTTTATCTCTTTAAGGAACTTCCGCTCTTTGCGTTTCTACTTTCTGACCTTTGGACATTTGATGAAATCATCATTTTGGGCAGATTTCACTAACTTTAATTGTGTTGTACTTTCTTTTGTATTCTCATGTGCTAAAATATTATAACAATATGCCATTTCATATTATATGTTTTCTGTAAAGTCAATCTGAAAATTGTGTCTTTCCACAGCAGCCATAGAGGCTGGAGTACAACATTATACATAGTGATTGTTTAATCAGGGCAAGAGCTTATTTATAACCCTTTACTAACTGATCGCAACACAGGCGAGACGATAAACACCACTCTGGCTTTGCAAGAAACAAAACAAATGTTGCTAACATTACAGTTTTCACTTTTACATCACAGTGTAGTTGTTACCCAGGGCTGATTTAGCACAAATTATTATTATTAAAGGGATAGTAAATTCCAAATTAAACTGAGATAGGGCATGTAATTTTCATCAACTTTATACTTTACTTTTATCATCTTGGTATTCTTAGTTGAAAGCTAAACCTAGGTAGGCTCATATGCTAATTTCTAAGCCCTTAAAGGCCGCCTCATCTGAATGCATTTGACAATTTTTTTCAGCTAGAGGGCGTGGGTTCATGCGTCTCACGCACGTGGAGTTATTTAGGAGTCAGCACTAATTGCCTGAAATGCAAGTCTGTCAAAAGATCTGAGATAAGGAGGCAGTCAGCAGAAGCTTAGAAACAAGGTAATTAGAGGGAAATAGAAAATGTATGCTTTACTGATAAAAGTATTTCTTTCTTGACATGGTGAGTCCATGGATCAACAATTACTGTTGGGAATATCACTCCTGGCCAGCAGGAGGAGGCAAAGAGCACCACAGCAAAGCTGTTAAGTATCTCTTCCCTTCCCACAAAACCCAGTCATTCGACCAAAGGAAAAGGAGAGAAAGGAAGTAACACAAGGTGCAGAGGTGCCTGAGGTTTATAAAAAAAAAAAAAAAAACTGTCTGAAAACAGGGAGGGCCGTGGACTCATCATGTCAAGAAATAAATTTATCAGGTAAGCATACATTTTATTTTCTTTCTTAAGACACGGTGAGTCCACAGATCATCAATTACTGTTGGGAATCAATACCCAAGCTAGAGGACACAGATAAGGGAGGGACAAGACAGGTAACCTAAAGGAATGCACCACTGCTTGCAGAACCTTGCTCCCAAAAGAAACCTCAGCCGAGGCAAAAGTATAAAATTTATAGAATTTAGAAAAAGTGTGCAATGAAGACAAAGTCACAGCCTTACAAATCTGTTCTACAGAGGCCTCATTCTTGAAGGCCCAGGAAGAAGACACCGTCCTAGTGGAATGGGCTGTCATTCTCTCAAGAGGCTGCTGTCCAGCAGTCTCATAACCCATACGAATAACACTTCTCAACCAGAAAGAAAGAGAAGAAGCAGAAGCTTTCTGGCCCTTACGTTTACCAGAAAAACAAACAAACAATGCAGAAGACTGACGAAAGTCCTTCGTAACCTGCAGATAGAATTTAAAAGCCCTCACAAGGTCTAAGTTGTGCAACAAACATTCTTTATGAGAAGGAGGATTAGGACAGATGGAAGGAACAACAATTTCCTGATTAATATTTTTGTCCGAAATAACCTTAGGAAGAAAACCAAACTTGGTACGGAGAACTGCCTTATCTGCATGAAATATGAGATAAGGAGAATCACACTGCAATGCTGAGAGTTCAGAAACGCTCCGAGCAGAAGAGATAGCAGTAAGAAACAAAACTGTCCAAGATAATAACTTAATATCTATGGAATGCATAGGCTGAAACGAAACGTGCTGCAAAATTTTAAGAACAAGATTAAGGCTCCAAGGAGGAGCAACGGATTTAAACACTGGCCTGATTCTGACCAGGGCCTGACAAAAGGATTGTACATCCGGCACATCCGCCAGACGCTTGTGGAGCAGAATGGATAACGCAGAAATCTGCCCTTTGAGGGTTCTGACAGATAACCCCTTCTCGAGGCCTTCCTGGAGAAAAGATAAGATCCTTGGGATCCTGACCCTACTCCAAGAAAATCCTTTAGACTCACACCAATAAAGATATTTCCGCCATATCTTATGGTAAATCTTCCTAGTGACAGGTTTACGAGCTTGAACCATGGTCTCAATGACCACTTCAGAAAATCCACGCTTGGCAAAAATCAAGTGTTCAATCGCCAAGCAGTCAGCTTCAGAGAAATGAGATTCGGATGAAGGAAGGGCCCCTGGATCAGAAGGTCCTTCCTGAGGGGTAGCCTCCATGGAAGTAGGGACATCTCTACTAGATCTGAATACCAGATCCTGAAAGGCCATGCAGGAGCTATAAGAATCACTGATGCTCTCTCCTGCTTGATTCAAGCAATGACTCGCGGAAGGAGAGCAAACGGAGAAAAGAGATATGCCAGACTGAAGTTCCAAGGAACTGCCAGGGCATCTATCAGAAAAGCTTGAGGATCCCTCAACCTCAAACCGTACTTTGGGAGCTTGGTGTTCGGACGAGATGCCATCAGATCCAATTGATGTAGGCCACTGAGGTTATGTTGTCCGTCTGGAACCTGATAACCCGGGCTAAAGACAGTTGGGGCCAAGCCAAGGCATTGAAGATCGCTCTCAACTCCAGAATGTTTATGGGGAGAGCAGATTCCTCCCGAGACCAAAGTCCCTGCGCCTTCACCAAGTACCAGACTGCTCCCCAAATCGACAGGCTGGCATCCGTGGTCACAATTACCCAAAAGGGTCTCTGAAAACACGACCCCTGGGACAGATGTTCTTGAGACAGTCACCACGGTAGAGAGTCCCTTGTTGATTGGTCCAGAACTATTCTCTGAGATAGATCTGAATAATCCCTGTTCCACTGAGCGAGCGAGCCTAGCTGCAAAGGTCTCAAATGGAACCGAGCGAATGGAACAATGTCCATGAAAGCCATCATCAACAAGATTACCTCCATGCATTGGGCCACAGATGGTCGTGTCGCTGACTGCAGGGACAGACAATCGTACAGAATTTTGGCTCTTCTGACCTCCGTCAGAAAAATTTTCATAGCCAAAGAATCTATAAGGGTTCCTAAGAAGGTCACTCTTGTGGTTGGAACAAGTGAACTTTTTCCCAGATTGATCTTCCAACCATGGGAAACAGGAAACGCCAACAAGATCCTTGTATGAGATTCTGCTAGATGAAAGAATGGCGCCTGAACCAGAATGTCATCCAGATAAGGCGCCACTGCAATTCCCCAAGACCGAATTACTGCCAATAGAGCTCCCATGACCTCTGAGAATATTCTGGGAGCTGTGGCAAGGCCAAAGAGAAGCGCTACAAATTGAAAATGTTTGTCTAGATAGGCAAACCTCAGATATTTGTGATGATCCCTGTGAAGGGGGAACATGCAGGTACACATCTTTCAGATCTATGGTTGTCATGAATTGACCTTCTTGAATCAGGGGCAGAATGGAGCAGATAGTGTCCATCTTGAATCACGGCACTCTGAGGAACTTGTTTAGAACCTTTAAATCTACAATGGGCCTGAAAGTTCACTCTTTTTTGGGAACTACAAACAGGTTTGGGTAAAACCTGAGACCCTGTTCCTGGCTTGGGACAGGCACTATCACTCCCAAGAGGGAAATGTCCTGTACACATTTCATGAAAGCCTCTCTTGTCTACAGATAATCTTGAGAGATGGAACCTGCCTCTGGGAGGAAAGGTCTTGAACTTTAACTTGTACCCCTGAGAAACAAACAATGTCCACTGCCCACGGGTCTTGGACATCCTGCTCCCAAGCCTGTGCAAACTGAAAGAGCCTGCCCCCCACTTGATCCGATCCCGGATCGGGGGCAACCCCTTCATGCTGACTTGGATTCAGCTGCGGGTTTCTTGGATTGTTTCCCACTGTTCTAAGACTGACCAGGCTTCCAAGAGGGCTTGGACTGTTCCTGTTTGGTAGAGGCAGGGGAAGGCTTACCTCTGAAGTTACGAAAGGAACTAAAATTAGACTGACGTCCCTTTATCTTGTTCTTCTTGTCCTGCGGCAGAAAAGATCCTTTACCACCGTTGATATCAGAAATAATTTCTGCCAATGCCAGCCCGAACAAGGCCTTTCCTTTGTAAGGGAATGCCAAAAGCTTAGATTTGGAAGAAACATCAGCAGACCAAGATTTAAGCCATAGCGCTCTACGCGCCAAGATAGTAAAGCCAGATGTTTTGGTCCCCAACTTAATGACCTGCAAAGAAGCGTTAGTGATGAAGGAATTAGCTAACTTTAGAGCCTTTCTCCTATCCTGAATTTTCTCCAAAGGAGTTTCAGATTGCAGGGACTGAGACAAAGCGTCAAACCAATAGGCTGCCGCACTGGTTACTGTAGCAATGCACACCGCCAGTTGCCATTGCAATCCTTGATGAGTATACATCTTTTTTTAAAAAGCCTCCAGCTTTTTATCCATAGGATACTTGAAAGAACAACAACTATCTTCAATAGGGATAGTAGTTCTCTTAGCCAAAGTAGAAATCGCTCCTTCCCCTTTGGGAACCGTCTGCAACGACTCCTTGATGGAGTCTGCGACCAGGAACATCATCCTAAAGACAGGGGAGGAGGAAAAACATAATTTATGTAAGAACTTACCTGATAAATTCATTTCTTTCATATTAGCAAGAGTCCATGAGCTAGTGACGTATGGGATATACATTCCTACCAGGAGGGGCAAAGTTTCCCAAACCTCAAAATGCCTATAAATACACCCCTCACCACACCCACAATTCAGTTTAACGAATAGCCAAGAAGTGGGGTGATAAAAAAGTGCGAAAGCATATAAAATAAGGAATTGAAATAATTGTGCTTTATACAAAAATCATAACCACCACAAAAAAGGGCGGGCCTCATGGACTCTTGCTAATATGAAAGAAATGAATTTATCAGGTAAGTTCTTACATAAATTATGTTTTCTTTCATGTAATTAGCAAGAGTCCATGAGCTAGTGACGTATGGGATAATGACTACCCCAAGATGTGGATCTTTCCACACAAGAGTCACTAGAGAGGGAGGGATAAAATAAAGACAGCCAATTCCTGCTGAAAACAATCCACACCCAAAATAAAGTTTAATGAAAAACATAAGCAGAAGATTCAAACTGAAACCGCTGCCTGAAGTACTTTTCTACCAAAAACTGCTTCAGAAGAAGAAAATACATCAAAATGGTAGAATTTAGTAAAAGTATGCAAAGAGGACCAAGTTGCTGCTTTGCAAATCTGATCAATCGAAGCTTCATTCCTAAACGCCCAGGAAGTAGAAACTGACCTAGTAGAATGAGCTGTGATCCTCTGAGGCGGAGTTTTACCCGACTCAACATAGGCAAGATGAATTAAAGATTTCAACCAAGATGCCAAAGAAATGGCAGAAGCTTTCTGGCCTTTTCTAGAACTGGAAAAGATAACAAATAAACTAGAAGTCTTTCGGAAAGACTTAGTAGCTTCAACATAATATTTCAAAGCTCTAACAACATCCAAAGAATGCAACGATTTCTCCTTAGAATTCTTAGGATTAGGACATAATGAAGGAACCACAATTTCTCTACTAATGTTGTTGGAATTCACAACTTTAGGTAAAAATTCAAAAGAAGTTCGCAACACCGCCTTATCCTGATGAAAAATCAGAAAAGGAGACTCACAAGAAAGAGCAGATAATTCAGAAACTCTTCTGGCAGAAGAGATTGCCAAAAGGAACAAAACTTTCCAAGAAAGTAATTTAATGTCCAATGAATGCATAGGTTCAAACGGAGGAGCTTGAAGAGCCCCCAGAACCAAATTCAAACTCCAAGGAGGAGAAATTGACTTAATGACAGGTTTTATACGAACCAAAGTTTGTACAAAACAATGAATATCAGGAAGAATAGCAATCTTTCTGTGAAAAAGAACAGAAAGAGCAGAGATTTGACCTTTCAAGGAACTGAAGAAACTGAAAAATTCTCGGTATTCTAAAAGGATGCCAAGAAAAATGATGAGAAAGACACCAAGAAATATAGGTCTTCCAGAATCTATAATATATCTCTCTAGATACAGATTTACGCGCCTGTAACATAGTATTAATCACCGAGTCAGAGAAACCTCTTTGACCAAGAATCAAGCGTTCAATCTCCATACCTTTAAATTTAAGGATTTCAGATCCTGATGGAAAAAAGGACCTTGTGACAGAAGGTCTGGTCTTAACGGAAGAGTCCACGGTTGGCAAGAGGCCATCGGACAAGATCCGCATACCAAAACCTGTGAGGCCATGCCGGAGCTACCAGCAGAACAAACGAGCATTCCTTCAGAATCTTGGAGATTACTCTTGGAAGAAAAACTAGAGGCGGAAAGATATAGGCAGGATGATACTTCCAAGGAAGTGATAATGCATCCACTGCCTCCGCCTGAGGATCCCAGGATCTGGACAGATACCTGGGAAGTTTCTTGTTTAGATGAGACGCCATCAGATCTATTTCTGGAAGTTCCCACATTTGAACAATCCGAAGAAATACCTCTGGGTGAAGAGACCATTCGCCCGGATGCAACGTTTGGCGACTGAGATAATCCGCTTCCCAATTGTCTACACCTGGGATATGAACCGCAGAGATTAGACAGGAGCTGGATTCCGCCCAAACCAGAATTCGAGATACTTCTTTCATAGCCAGAGGACTGTGAGTCCCTCCTTGATGATTGATGTATGCCACAGTTGTGACATTGTCTGTCTGAAAACAAATGAACGATTCTCTCTTCAGAAGAGGCCAAAACTGAAGAGCTCTGAAAATTGCACGGAGTTCCAAAATATTGATCGGTAATCTCACCTCCTGAGATTCCCAAACTCCTTGTGCTATCAGAGATCCCCACACTGCTCCCCAACCTGTGAGACTTGCATCTGTTGAAATTACAGTCCAGGTCGGAAGCACAAAAGAAGCCCCCTGAATTAAACGATGGTGATCTGTCCACCACGTTAGAGAGTGTCGTACAATCGGTTTTAAAGATATTAATTGAGATATCTTTGTGTAATCCTTGCACCATTGATTCAGCATACAGAGCTGAAGAGGTCGCATGTGAAAACGAGCAAAGGGGATCGCGTCCGATGCAGCAGTCATAAGACCTAGAATTTCCATGCATAAGGCTACCGAAGGGAATGATTGTGACTGAAGATTTCGACAAGCTGAAATCAATTTTAGACGCCTCTTGTCTGTCAAAGACAGAGTCATGGACACTGAATCTATCTGGAAACCCAGAAAGGTTACCCTTGTCTGAGGAATCAATGAACTTTTTGGTAAATTGATCCTCCAACCATGATTTTGAAGAAACAACACAAGTCGATTCGTATGAGATTCTGCTAAATGTAAAGACTGAGCAAGTACCAAGATATCGTCCAAATAAGGAAATACCACAATACCCTGTTCTCTGATTACAGACAGAAGGGCACCGAGAACCTTTGTAAAAATTCTTGGAGCTGTAGCTAGGCCAAACGGCAGAGCCACAAACTGGTAATGCTTGTCCAGAAAAGAGAATCTCAGGAACTGATAATGATCTGGATGAATCTGAATATGCAGATATGCATCCTGTAAATCTATAGTGGACATATAATGCCCTTGCTGAACAAAAGGCAAGATAGTCCTTACAGTTAACATTTTGAACGTTGGTATCCTTACATAACGATTCAATATTTTTAGATCCAGAACTGGTCTGAAGGAATTCTCCTTCTTTGGTACAATGAAGAGATTTGAATAAAACCCCATCCCCTGTTCCGAAACTGGAACTGGCATAATTACTCCAGCCAACTCTAGATCTGAAACACAATTCAGAAATGCTTGAGCTTTCACTGGATTTACTGGGACACGGGAAAGAAAAAATCTCTTTGCAGGAGGTCTCATCTTGAAACCAATTCTGTACCCTTCTGAAACAATGTTCTGAATCCAAAGATTGTGAACAGAATTGATCCAAATTTCTTTGAAAAAACGTAACCTGCCCCCTACCAGCTGAGCTGGAATGAGGGCCGCACCTTCATGTGGACTTAGAAGCAGGCTTTGCCTTTCTAGAAGGCTTGGATTTATTCCAGACTGGAGATGGTTTCCAAACTGAAACTGCTCCTGAGGATGAAGGATCAGGCTTTTGTTCTTTGTTGAAACGAAAGGAACGAAAACGATTATTAGCCCTGTTTTTACCCTTAGATTTTTTATCCTGTGGTAAAAAAGTTCCTTTCCCACCAGTAACAGTTGAGATAATAGAATCCAACTGAGAACCAAATAATGTGTTACCCTGGAAAGAAATGGAAAGTAGAGTTGATTTAGAAGCCATATCAGCATTCCAAGTCTTAAGCCATAAAGCTCTTCTAGCTAAAATAGCTAGAGACATAAACCTGACATCAACTCTGATAATATCAAAAATGGCATCACAGATAAAATTATTAGCATGCTGAAGAAGAATAATAATATTATGAGAATCATGATCCGTTACTTGTTGCGCTAAAGTTTCCAACCAAAAAGTTGAAGCTGCAGCAACATCAGCCAATGATATAGCAGGTCTAAGAAGATTACCTGAACACAGATAAGCTTTTCTTAGAAAGGATTCAATTTTCCTATCTAAAGGATCCTTAAACGAAGTACCATCTGACGTAGAATAGTAGTACGTTTAGCAAGGGTAGAAATAGCCCCATCAACTCTAGGGATTTTGTCCCAAAATTCTAATCTGTCAGACGGCACAGGATATAATTGCTTAAAACGTTTAGAAGGAGTAAATGAATTACCCAATTTATCCCATTCTCTGGAAATTACTTCAGAAATAGCATTAGGAACAGGAAAAACTTCTGGAATAACCACAGGAGATTTAAATACCTTATCTAAACGTTTAGAATTAGTATCAAGAGGACCAGAATCCTCTATTTCTAAAGCAATTAGTACTTCTTTAAGTAAAGAACGAATAAATTCCATTTTAAATAAATATGAAGATTTATCAGCATCAATCTCTGAGACAGAATCCTCTGAACCAGAAGAGTCATCAGAATCAGAATGATGATGTTCATTTAAAAATTCATCTGTAGGGAGAGAAGTTGTAAAAGATTTTTTATGTTTTCTAGAAGGAGAAATAACAGACATAGCCTTCTTGATGGATTCAGAAACAAAATCTCTTATGTTATCAGGAACATTCTGCACCTTAGATGTTGAAGGAACTGCAACAGGCAATGGTACATTACTAAAGGAAATATTATCTGCATTAACAAGTTTGTCATGACAATTAATACAAACAACAGCCGGAGGAATAGCTACCAAAAGTTTACAGCAGATACACTTAGCTTTGGTAGTTCCAGCACTAGACAGCGATTTTCCTGAAGTATCTTCTGACTCAGATGCAACGTGAGACATCTTGCAATATGTAAGAGAAAAAACAACATATAAAGCAAAATTGATCAAATTCCTTAAATGACAGTTTCAGGAATGGGAAAAAATGCCATAGAACAAGCTTCTAGCAACCAGAAGCAATGAAAAATGAGACTTAAATAATGTGGAGACAAAAGAGACGCCCATATTTTTTAGCGCCAAATAAGACGCCCACATTATTTGGCGCCTAAATGCTTTTGGCGCCAAAAATGACGCCACATCCGGAACGCCGACATTTTTGGCGCAAAAGAACGTCAAAAAATGACGCAACTTCCGGCGACACGTATGACGCCGGAAACGGAAAAGATTTTTTTTTTTGCGCCAAAAAAGTCCGCGCCAAGAATGACGCAATAAAATGAAGCATTTTCAGCCCCCGCGAGCCTAACAGCCCACAGGGAAAAAAGAGTCAAATTTTTAAGGTAAGAAAAAATGTTTGATTCAAATGCATTATCCCAAATATGAAACTGACTGTCTGAAAATAAGGAATGTTGAACATCCTGAATCAAGGCAAATAAATGTTTAAACACATATATTTAGAACTTTATAAACAAAGTGCCCAACCATAGCTTAGAGTGTCACAGAAAATAAGATTTACTTACCCCAGGACACTCATCTACATGTTTGTAGAAAGCCAAACCAGTACTGAAACGAAAATCAGCAGAGGTAATGGTATATATAAGAGTATATCGTCGATCTGAAAAGGGAGGTAAGAGATGAATCTCTACGACCGATAACAGAGAACCTATGAAATAGACCCCGTAGAAGGAGATCACTGCATTCAAATAGGCAATACTCTCCTCACATCCCTCTGACATTCACTGCACGCTGAGAGGAAAACCGGGCTCCAACTTGCTGCGGAGCGCATATCAACGTAGAATCTAGCACAAACTTACTTCACCACCTCCATAGGAGGCAAAGTTTGTAAAAACTGAATTGTGGGTGTGGTGAGGGGTGTATTTATAGGCATTTTGAGGTTTGGGAAACTTTGCCCCTCCTGGTAGGAATGTATATCCCATACGTCACTAGCTCATGGACTCTTGTTAATTACATGAAAGAAATGGTATTCCTGGCCTCTCCCATTCCCGGGTAATATCCGTGGCACAGTGTGGCACTGGGAACACCTCCCCAGGAGAGGGAATATCAAAGTATCTATTTAATTTACTCGACTTTTTAGGATTGACAACAATAGGCGTATCAGAGTCGTCCAAGGTAGCTAAAACCTCCTTTAGTAAAACACAGAGGTGTTCAAGCTTGAATATGAAGGAAAGCAATTCAGCATCAGAAGCAGGACTTATACTATCCGAATCTGAGTGTTCACCCTTTGAGGCTACTGAAGTATCCTCCTCTTCCGACTTATGGGAAAGAGCAACCTGGATAGCCTGAGATGGATCAGATGCCTTACTGTCTGATTCCAAAATCTTCCTCTTCCGCCTCCCTTGCAACATAGGGATGGCCGCTAGTGCCTCAGATACTGTTGAGAAAACCTGAGCTGCAATTTTAGCTTTCAGAAATACCCCATCAGGGGATAGAGAGGAAGCTGAGGGCACTGCGTGAGATGATGGCACAGTTTGGGACACCTGTGGCAAAGCCTGAACAGCATCTTTGTACATTAAAGTTATTTCTATAGAAGAACTACAAAAGGGTAATGGTGGTTCCCCCTGGGCATTCAAACAAACAAAGTTTGCATTCCTCCACAGACATAGGCCCCAAGTCCATATTGCAATGAACGATACACACACGCACACAATAGTAAAAAAAATATATATATAAAAAATAAAAATATAAAATAAAATTTCAAGAAAACATAACTGTCTCTTTAAGATTTCTGTCAATCACAGAAACATTGCCCGCAATAAAGATATCAAAGGAAAGCAAGTTATTATATGGACTCCTTAGAAATGCATATAATTTAACACTCTAGATTTCCCCAAAATTTTTGTAACACCGCTTAGGCACCTCTACCCACAGCACTATGCTGCGGCGATTACCTGACCTCCTCTAGACTGACTCCGGAACGGGCAGGGGCCAACAAGCAACAGACATAGCAAAGAAACTTCCTTGTAGTCTAACAAGAAGAGACAGCACCAACAAAAGCGCATGCTGCGTCTGGGGAGAAGGAGACCGCCCCTGATGATGTCACTATGCGGTCCTATGCCGGGAGCCATTTTTTAAAGGAAAGAGATTAAAAACGGAAAGATTCCGTTAACCAAGACCTCCTCTAAGTAAAAAATTTACAGAAACCCCCTAAAACAGTCGGATTCTGACTGAGCCACCAATACACATAATAAAAACATAACCGCTTGCGAGTAAAGTCCCTTACACTAACAAACCTCATTAAACAGTACCACACAGTTCCCTCCAATCTGCCTACATCATCCTTGCCACAGGAAGATGCTTTGTCCCAGCGTAAGATGCAGACCAAGTTCTTAAGTGCCATAAATCTCTGTGTAAGAAATAAAAAAATGCACTTACCTGCACCCTTGCCTGTCTGACAGAGAGAAAGCACCAGGAATGAGAGGAAGCCGATCCTCACAGAGTCCTGAGAAGGAAAAGATGAACAGAGTAAGCCTACTCTGGCATACTATAGAAGGGCAGCAAAATTGTCAGGAAATCACAGTGGGGCCCCCCACAGAAGTACCTAACTGTTTAAAGCTACCACAGTCCTACTGAAGAGACTAACGTGGATACAGATTGAAAGGGAAGGACAGAGCAAACCTGCTCAGGCCTCCAAAATAATAAAATCTTGATAGAAGAATCATTAAAGGGACACTGAACCCAATTTTTTTCTTTCATGATTCAGATAAAGCATGACATTTTAAGCAAATTTCTAATTTACTCCTATTATCAAATTTTCTTCATTCTCTTGGTATCTTTATTTGAAATGCAAGAATGTAAGTTTAGTTGCCAGCCCATTTTTGGTGAACAACCTGGGTTGTTCTTGCTGATTGGTGGATAAATTCATCCACCAATAAAGTGCTGTCTAGAGTTCTTAACCAAAAAAAAAAAAAAAAAGCTTAGATGCCTTCTTTTACAAATAAAGATACCAAGAAAATGAAGAAAATTTGATAATAGGAGTAAATTAGAAAGTTGCTTAAAATTGCATGCTCTATCTAAATCACGAAAGAAAAAAATTGGGTTCAGTGACCCTTTAACAGACACCTAAACATTTCACCTCCTCCTTGCACCTAAGGCAAAGAGAATGACTAGGGGTTGTGGAAAGGTAAGTGATACTTAACAGCTTCGCTGTGGTGTTCTTTGCCTCCTCCTGCTGGCCAACAGTAATTGATCCGTGGACTCACTGTGTCTTAAGAAAGAAAAGTATATATCTATAACAGTGTTAGTTATGAAAAACTGGGGAATAGTAAATAAAGGAATTATCTATCTTTTTAAACAATAACATTTTTGGAGTTTACTATCCCTTTAAGATTATAGGTATAATGACCAATTCCTGCAGTTTACAAGACGCCAGTTAAACATTTCTTACATTTCTATACAAAAACCTGCTGGGTACAATTACAACAGCATTATTACTACTCACTGTCATATTGATTTATTCCTGTGCCCTCAGCTCTCTTCAGAGCCACCCCCTTATTCAGGCCGTATTGTCACCTGTTTATACTGGGCGCTGTCATATATAGAGCTTAGGTTATGTTGCACCATGTGACAGGTGCAGATCAGTGCCATTTCCGGCTGTTTGACAGCTGTACTGTGCGCTATACAGAGAGAGAGCTTTACATTTATTATTATTCATGTGGCCATTCTGTTTTTGTTTTTTTTTTTTAAAAGCCAGAAACATCACTGATCTGTGAATGCGCACGTCTGTCACATGGTGCGCTCCAAGATGGCAGCACACAGTGTGAAGATGCTTCATTAACCAGCACCTGTAATGGGTTAAAACAGGACGGCTCCTCAGGAGGAGAAGCAATAGAATGGCTAAAAGTAACCTTACTGATCACGCTGTGTCCAACAGTTTAAAAGCGCCATAATAGTGAGAAAATGGCATGCGCCAATTCCTGGGAGCCATAGAGGACTACTGGTCCCAAGAGGAAACTGTCAGCGAGACTCGGGACCAGCTGTTCTCTTCAGCTCCTCAGCGGTACTTTCACTGTGTTCAACTTCTTTGCATCGAAGGTTTGTTGGTTATAAAATCCCCTGACCTAACAAATTTGAACATGTAATTGATTCACTATAGTGTCCGTTTAATATCTCTTTAAAGCATCTGGTTATAGAATGGAAATAAAACAAATACATGAAGGTGATAAATATACAAGTAAACAAGATTTACACAGAAACGACCAGCACATTTCTAGTGCAGGATCCAACGATGTTATAAAATTAAGCAACTACCTTACAGCTGCCTTCTGCGTGACGTAGCGAATCTTCGTGAGAAGCAGCTCGAGCAGGTATCCTCGGTGGGAATCTCCCAGCATGTGCAGCTCGTCTACAACCATCATCCCTACGTGACACAATGAAACGTCAGGCATCACACATAACAAAAGGAAATACGCTTTACAGGACACGCCAACTGTAAAATACAAGGTTAAAGGGATATGAAATTGAAACCTAAACATTTTCTTTCATGATTCAGATAAAGCATACAATTTTATACAATTTATTTCTATTACCTCATTTGCTTTGTTCTCTTGGTATTCTTTGTTGAAAAACATGCCTAGGTAGGCTAAGGAGCTGAAAGCTAGCTACCAATTGGGATAGGGAGAGATAGAGAGATAGATACACATACATACATACAGTATATAGAGATATAGATATACACACACACATATATATATATATATATATATATATATATATATATATATATATATATATATATATATATATATATACACACACATATATATATATATATATATATATATATATATATATATATACACACACACACACACACACACACACTTCTAGCTTAATGATTGTGTTCATCTAGCTCCCAGTATTGCATTGCTGCTCCTTTAATAAAGGATACAAAGAGAACGAAACAAAATTAATAGAAGTTGGAAAGTTGCTTAAAAATGTACGCTCTATCTGAATCATGAAAGAAAAAACAGAATTTATGCTTACCTGATAAATTACTTTCTCTTGCGGTGTATCCAGTCCACGGATTCATCCTTTACTTGTGGGATATTCTCATTCCCTACAGGAAGTGGCAAAGAGAGCACACAGCAGAGCTGTCCATATAGCTCCCCCTCTAGCTCCGCCCCCCAGTCATTCGACCGAAGGTTAGGAGAAAAAGGAGAAACCATAGGGTGCAGTGGTGACTGTAGTTTAAACAAAAAAATTATTTACCTGACTTAATTGCCAGGGCGGGCTGTGGACTGGATACACCGCAAGAGAAAGTAATTTATCAGGTAAGCATAAATTCTGTTTTCTCTTGCAAGGTGTATCCAGTCCACAGCTTCATCCTTTACTTGTGGGATACCAATACCAAAGTTTTAGGACACGGATGAAGGGAGGGAACAAGACAGGTACCTTAAACGGAAGGCACCACTGCTTGCAAAACCTTTCTCCCAAAAATAGCCTCCGAAGAAGCAAAAGTATCGAATTTGTAAAATTTGGCAAAAGTATGCAGTGAAGACCAAGTCGCTGCCTTACAAATCTGTTCAACAGAAGCCTCATTCTTGAAAGCCCATGTGGAAGCCACAGCTCTGGTAGAATGAGCAGTAATTCGTTCAGGAGGCTGCTGGCCAGCAGTCTCGTAAGCCAACCTGATGATGCTTTTCAGCCAGAAAGAAAGAGAGGTAGCAGTCGCTTTCTGACCCCTCCTCTTACCAGAATAAATGACAAACAAGGATGATGTTTGTCTGAAGTCTTTAGTTGCTTGTAAATAGAATTTTAAAGCACGAACCACATCAAGATTGTGTAGCAGGCGTTCCTTCTTTGAAGATGGGTTAGGACACAGAGAAGGAACTATTATTTCCTGGTTAATATTCTTGTTAGAAACAACCTTAGGAAGAAAACCAGGTTTGGTACGCAAAACAACCTTATCTGCGTGAAACACCAGGTAAGGTGAATCACACTGTAAAGCAGACAATTCTGAAACTCTTCGAGCAGAAGATATAGCTACCAAAAACTTTCCAAGATAATAACTTAATATCTATGGAATGTAAAGGATCAAACGGAACCCCTTGAAGAACTGAAAGAACTAGATTAAGACTCCATGTTGGAGCCACAGGTTTATAAACAGGCTTGATTCTGACTAGAGCCTGAGCAAACGCTTGAACGTCTGGTACCTCTGCCAGACGCTTGTGTAAGAGAATAGACAGAGCAGATATCTGTCCCTTTAAGGAACTAGCTGACAATCCTTTCTCCAATCCTTCTTGGAGGAAAGACAGTATCCTGGGAATCCTAATCTTACTCCATGAGTAACCCTTGGATTCACACCAACAAAGATATTTTCGCCATATCTTATGGTAGATTTTCCTAGTGACAGGCTTTCTAGCCTGAATCAGAGTATCTATAACTGACTCAGAGAAACCACGCTTTGATAGAATTAAGCGTTCAATCTCCAAGCAGTCAGACGTAGAGAAACTAGATTTGGATGCTTGAATGGACCCTGTATTAGAAGATCCTGCCTCAATGGCAGTGTCCATGGTGGAACAGATGACATGTCCACTAGGTCTGCATACCAAGTCCTGCGTGGCCACGCAGGCGCTATCAGAATCACCGAAGCCTTCTCCTGCTTGATTCTGGCGACCAGACGAGGGAGAAGAGGAAACGGTGGAAAGACATAAGCCAGATTGAAGGACCAAGGCGCTGCTAGGGCATCTATCAATACCGCCTTGGGGTCCCTGGACCTGGATCCGTAGAGAGGAAGTTTGGTGTTCTGACGGGACGCCATCAGATCCAGCTGAGCAAAAACCTCCGGGTGGAGTTCCCACTCCCCCGGGTGAAAAGTCTCACGACTTAGAAAATCTGCTTCCCAGTTGTCCACTCCTGGGATGTGAATTGCTGAGAGATGGCAGGAGTGATCCTCCGCCCACCTGATTATTTTGGAGACTTCCTTCATCGCTAAGGAACTCTTCGTTCCCCCCTGATGATTGATGTAAGCTACAGTCGTGATGTTGTCCGACTGAAATCTGATGAATTTGGCCGCAGCTAGTTGAGGCCATGCCTGAAGCGCATTGAATATCGCTCTCAGTTCCAAAATGTTTATCGGGAGAAGAGATTCTTCCCGAGACCATAGGCCCTGAGCTTTCAGGGAGTCCCAGACTGCACCCCAGCCTAACAGACTGGCATCGGTCGTTACAATGATCCATTCTGGTCTGCGGAAACATGTTCCCTGAGACAGATGATCCTGAGATAACCACCAGAGAAGAGAGTCTCTGGTCCAATTGTATCTGAGGAGACAAGTCTGCGTAATCCCCATTCCACTGTTTGAGCATGCACAGTTGCAGTGGTCTGAGATGTATTCGAGCAAAAGGGACTATGTCCATTGCCGCTACCATTAATCCGATTGCCTCCATGCACTGATCTATAGATGGCTGAGGAGTGGAATGAAGTACTCGGCAAGTAGCTAAAAGCTTTAACTTTCTGACCTCCGTCAGAAATATTTTCATTTCTACCGAATCTATTAGTGTTCCCAGGAAGGGAACCCTTGTGAACGGGGACAGAGAACTCTTTTCGATGTTCACCTTCCATCCGTGAGACCTTAGAAAGGCCAGTACAATCTCTGTGTGAGCCTTGGCTCTGGGAAAAGACGACACCTGAATTAGGATGTCGTCTAGATAAGGCGCTACTGCTATGCCCCGCGGTCTTAGCACCGCCAGAAGGGAATCTAGCACCTTTGTGAAAATTCTGGGAGCAGTGGCCAAACCAAAGGGAAGAGCAACGAACTGGTAATGCTTGTCCAGAAAAGCGAACCTGAGAAACTAGTGATGATCTTTGTGGATAGGGATATGTAGGTACGCATCCTTTAAATCCACGGTAGTCATATATTGACCTTCCTGGATCATTGGTAAGATCGTTCGAATGGTCTCCATCTTGAATGATGGGACTCTGAGGAATTTGTTTAGAATTTTTAGAGCCAGGATTGGTCTGAAAGTTCCCTCTTTTTTGGGAACCACAAACAGGTTTGAGTAAAAGCCCATTCCTTGTTCTGCAATTGGAACTGAACATATCACTCCCATCGTGAGTAGACCTTCTACACAGCGTAAGAACGCCTCTTTCTTTGTCTGGTCTGAAGACAGACGAGAAATGTGAAACCTTCACCTTGGAGGGGAGTCCTAGAATTCTAGAAGATATCCCTGGGTAACAATCTCTACTACCCAGGGATCGTGAACATCTCTTGCCCAAGCCTGAGCGAAGAGAGAGAGTCTGCCCCCTACCAGATCCGGTCCCAGATCGGGAGCTACCCCTTCATGCTGTCTTGGTAGCAGCTGCAGGCTTTTTGGCCTGTTTACCCTTGTTCCAGCCCTGGTAAGGCTTCCAGGTTGCCTTGGCCTGTGAAGCGTTACCCTCTTGCTTTGTAGCTGTAGAGGCTGAAGCCGGACCGCTCCTGAAGTTACAAAAGGAACGAAAATTAGCTTTGCTTCTAGCCTTAAAGGGCTTGTCCTGAGGAAGAGCATGGCCCTTTCCCCCGGTGATTTCTGAAATAATCTCTTTCAATTCTGGCCCAAAAAGGGTCTTCCCCTTGAAAGTGATATTTAACAATTTAGATTTTGACGACAAATCGGCATACCATGACTTGAGCCAAAGCGCTCTGCGCGCCATAATGGCGAAACCTGAATTTTTTGCCGCTAACTTAGCTAATTGCAAGGCGGCATCCATGATAAAAGAATTAGCCAGCTTTAGAGCCTTAATTCTATCCATAATTTCGTCGTATGAGGTCTCCGTCTGGAGCGACTCCTCCAGCGCCTCAAACCAGAAAGCCTCTGCAGTAGTTACAGGAATAATGCAGGCAATAGGTTGGAGAAGGAAACCTTGTTGAACAAAAATTTTCTTTAGTAAACCTTCTAATTTTTTATCCATCGGATCTTTAAAAGCACAACTGTCTTCAATTGGTATGGTTGTGCGCTTAGCAAGAGAAGAAACAGCCCCCTCAACCTTAGGGACCGTCTGCCACGAGTCCCGCCTGGGGTCATTTATGGGGAACATTTTCTTAAAAATAGGGGGGGAACAAAAGGGACACCTGGTCTATCCCACTCCCTAGCAACAATATCCGCAACCCTTTTAGGGATCGGAAACGCATCAGTGTATACAGGGACCTCTAGGTACTTGTCCATTTTACACAATTTCTCTGGGACCACCATAGGATCACAATCATCCAGAGTGGCTAATACCTCCCTAAGCAATACGCGGAGGTGTTCCAGTTTAAATTTAAACGCAAATTAATCTGATTCTGCCCGCTGAGAAACCTTTCCTGAGTCAGAAATTTCTCCTTCAGACATCAAATCCCTCACCGCCACTTCAGAGTGTTGTGAGGGTACATCAGATAAACCTCCCAAAGCTTCTGACTGCTCATAATCTGTTCTTAAAACAGAGCTATCAAGCTTTGTAGGAAAAACTGGCAGTTTGGATAGAAATGTTGCAAGGGAATTATCCATGACTGTCGCTAATTAGGGCCAATGCACTAGAGGTACTAGGCATCGCTTGGGCGGGCGTAACTGGTGGCGACACATGGGGAGAGGAAGGCGGACTATCCTCGTTACCTTCCGTCAAAGAATCATCTAGGGCTACATTTTTAAGTGACACAATATGATCTTTAAAGTGTATAGACACATTAGTGCACTTGGAACACAATTTTAGAGGGGGTTCCACCATGGCTTCTAAACACATAGAGCAAGGCCTCTCTTTAGTGTCAGACATGTTTAACAGACTAGTATTATTCACAAGCAGGCTTGGAAACACTTTATTCAAATAAAATTTACAATTTGAAAAAAACGTTACTGTGCCTTTAAGAAATAAAAAGTGCACACAATTTTACCAAACCGTGAAAAATGATCCAATCTCTCTGAAATTTTTACCGCATGAGCCTAAGGCTTTGAAATGATTGCACAAAAATTTTCAGCCCAATTAACCCCTTAATGCCCAAACCGGAGCAACCTAAAGCTGACAACCGGTTAATAAACTACAGCACCTTGCCACAGCTTACTGCTGTGGCCCTACCTGCCCCTGGGGATTAGTTTTGTGGAAAACAAGCTTCTTTGAAGTCCTCAAGCAGTCTTTGGACCCTCCACGTGAAGCTGCATGAACTGTCTGCAAATATTAACTGCGCAACTGAGGCGCAAAATTTAGGCCCCCTCCCCCTCCACTCCGGAGTTGTGGGGCCTTCAAAATCCCAAATAGGTGACTAAACATATGCCATGTGGAAGATAACCCCATAATAACACACCAAAGTGCATAAAAAATGTCTATAACGAGTATTTTTTCCAATTAAATAATAGATTGCCCTGTAACAGTGTCCACCAGCCTATTGAGCCCTGTTAAGTAAGCCTTCCTTCTATACTGAGTCTCAGAACATGGCTTACCTTCCCCACATGGGGATTCTTGTCAGTCTTCTAGCATTAACTGAGTATTGTCTAGAAAGAGATGACTGAACATACCTTATTGCAGTTAAGCCTACAAACTGTTCCCCCCCAACTGAAGTTTTCTGGTACTCCTCAGTCCTGTGTGGGAACAGCAATGGATTTTACTTACAACATGCTAAAATCATTTTCCTCTCAGCAGAATTCTTCATCACATTTCTGCTATAGAGTAAATAGTACAAACCGGTACCATTTAAAAATAAACTCTTGATTGAAGATATAAAACTACAAATCTAACACCACATTCACTTTACCCTTCCGCAGAGTGGCCCTGCTGTCAGAGCCGGCAAAGAGAATGACTGGGGGGCGGAGCTAGAGGGGGAGCTATATGGACAGCTCTGCTGTGTGCTCTCTTTGCCACTTCCTGTAGGGAATGAGAATATCCCACAAGTAAAGGATGAAGCCGTGGACTGGATACACCTTGCAAGAGAAATGTTGGGTTTTGTGTCTCTTTAAGACTGAGTACACTCCAGCGGGTAAAATGAATCAATGGGATAGCACTAAAGGGAAGAACATTCTACAGTAATGAAATAAGCCTTTTTATTAATTGTACAAAAAGAATATTAATGTCACATAGAACTAATGATCTGAACCATGGCCTTATTAAAGGGCTATATTAGTGTAACAATAAAATGCTCTTTTAATAGTACAGGGTATCTCATTTCTAATGGACCATAGATGCATAATATAAAGACAAAGCAATTGCACTTAGTCTGGATTTCAAATTATTAGATTTTTTTTTAGCAAAATTTCAAAGATCGCTTCAATTACCCTGCCTACTGAATCATGTGACAGCCATCAGCCAATCACAGACGCGTATACATATACACTGTGAATTCTTGTACAAGTTCAGTAGTTGCTGACACTTCAGAAAATGCGCATATAAAAAAAAGGCACAAATTGAGAATGGGAGTAAATTGAATGCTCTATCTGAATCATGAACGTTTAGACTTCCGTGCCCCTTTAAACAAATTTCCTTCTTTTACTATATTCCTTATTCCTCCAAAAGGGTTAATCATGTAGTCAAAGTTGCATTCCTGGAATCCCCATCCTGCGCCAGATGAAGATACTGCCAGTGATTGGGGCAAATGCACTTATGCTTTCTTCTGATTGGTCTCTGGTCAGCTGATGAGGCGCAGGAGTACAAATGGCTACAAATAGTTAAATACACAGTAAAAAACAATTTGTTTAAAATAAAAGACCATTTTAAACTCTATCATCGATCTAAAATCCCTTTAGATCATCACATTACAATTCAATAAAGAGACTGCGCTATTACTAACAAAAGATCAAGCCACAGTCTTACCTCTCTATATCTTTTAAAACCCCACATAAACCGTTTCCCCTACTGTCATTGGCCAAAAGAAATATAATTCACCCCTCATACAAACACAGTAATTCTATGTGCTCAAACCCTTGTGTCCGACAGCTTCTTATCAATATGACCCCAAGTATTTTACACAAAAATGGCCATAGGGTAATCTTAGTGTAGCTCCTTATTACTGTACTGTGTCTACAGTTGTCTCTCACTGTCATGGCCAAACAGACCAAAGCGTATATCTCCATATGTCAGTTTATGAAGAGGAGAACTGCCTGGTGTTTCAGTACTGGATGGTTTGATGTATTTATATCATTAACCAACACTTTCTACTAAAAACACCACCTTTGGTGGGGATTTGCTATACAGAAAGTTTTTCTGGTTAGTCTGGTAGCTACGTCCTACCTTGTGCCTCATGCTGCAGTCCCAGCGGTCAGCTCTGGCAGCTAAGACCACAGTCAGAGGTAGAAGGCATCTACCTTCATGTGGTAAGAGAGCGCTGATCATGCACCTGTTACCATATGAAGCTATATTACTTGCGGTGCTGCCGTGGTGGTGTGGGAGGGAAGGACAAAGGTGGACAGGCGGTACTTAGCAAGTGGGAAGGGAAGGTTCCCTACCTAATGAAACATTTTTCTGGTGCGGGACAGGGAGAGATGGGCTTCTACTCTGTAGAAATTGGTGAGAGAGGGGGACACCAGTGACAATCGGTTGGAGAAGGGAGGGATCGCTACACTACAGAAAATGTTTTTGCTAAAAAAAATAATAAAAATATACACTCAGAGGCCACTTTATTAGGTACACCTGTTCAATTGCTTGGTAACACAAATTGCTAATCAGCCAATCACATGGCAGCAACTCAATGCATTTAGGCATTTAGACGTGGTAAAGACGACTTGCCGAAGTTCAAACCGAGCATCAGAATGGGGATTTAAGTGACTTTGAACAAGGCATGGTTTTTGGTGCCAGATGGGCTTGTCTGAGTATTTCAAAAAATGCTGATCTACTGGGATTTTCATGCACAACCATCTCTAGGGTTTACAGAAAATAGCCCGAAAGAGAAAATATCTAGTGAGCGGCAGCTGTGTGGACGAAAATACCTTGTCAATGTCAGAGGAGAATGGGCAGACTGGTTCAAGATGATAGAAAGGCAACAGTAACTCAAATAACCACTCGTTACAATCAAGGTATGCAGAATACCATCTCTGAACGCACAACATGTCAAACCTTGAAGCAAGACGGCAGCATTTATTGAGAGGGGGAGGGTTCAAAAGCTGTATGTGGGAAGAGATCAGGGAGGTGGTTCCCTACTCTACCCTGCCATTTTAGGAATCCAGGTGAATTCTTTTGGCTGCGCGCGCAGCTAATATTCCTTTGAGAATGCGTGCACAACTGCCGACAGATGCGTTACAAGCGCGATTATAGTATAGATGATATTCAGATTTTTTTATATATATATATATATATATATATATATATATATATATATATATACTTATAAGCTTTGACAGGTAAATAAAAACAGTTGCTCTGTTTCTGTTTAAATGGAGGGATAGCAATAATGCTAAACATTCTATGGTATTTAGGACAAGTTTTTCAGGTGTTAAAGATAGAAGTTTAAGTTCTCGCAAATATTTCTATAGAATGTTTATACAATATTAAAATTAGGCAGCAACAATCCCATTTTTTTTTAACAAAATATCGGTCTTAGTACTGTGAAACCGAAGTCTACCATATATACATATACGGATGTAGACAAACCAGCTCAGAGTGGAAATAATTATAAATAATATTTTCATTACAAATTTCTTCTTAAAAAATATATTTTCGCTCCACAAAGATATATAGACAAAACTAATTCAGATTCCTAAAGTTTCTTTGGCATTAACACACTATCACGTTAACCTAATTTATATTATATTAAGCCATACCATCTCTCAGTAAATCTGTTTAAATTCAATTTTACAGCTTAATTGCAATTTGAGTGTTGCCTGCCCTATGCTAATTTGCCAGCTGTGTACGAAGCTTAAAACAATATTTTAGTTAAAGGGAGATTCTCAAGCTATAAGCCCACTTTACTAATGCCATGTAACATTTATGAAAACATCTTTCCTAGGCGTCACATTGGTTACTAGGAAGCTTTATAGGTACTTGCTGTCTATAATAGATGTCAGGAGCACATTGAACTCACCCAATAGATCCATCTTATTTTCTTCTATCAGACGATTGACCAGGCCATTGGCTTTCTCTATGGTACAAACAGCAACATCTAGAGAAGAGAAGCCACCGGCCGGTGATGAGCTGCCCATGTAACCTTCCACCTTCACCCCAACCTCCTGGAATAGGTTCTGGAATCACATTACAACAATGTTATACATGAGGCCTGTCTGAGACAGTGCATCATATCTTATGGGTACATTGCATCTAATGAAAGGTATACAATACCATTTATCCTAGGACAGTTTTTTTAAGGTTTGTAACAGTATGATTCAGTAAGATGCAGACAATATAAAGTCTGGATTGCTGTAACTCCAGGAAACATCACTCAGACTCATTGTTCTATAAACAGCAGAGGCTAGCTAGGAGAATCTAAATGCGCCCAAACCTTACAACTGATGTAACAGGGATAGGTGTCATCTGTTTGTGCGAATTAAATCCTCACAGTTTCACTATACCTACGGTTAACAGCTTCATAATTGTACATCTACTCAGTAGTTCTTGAAAAGGACATGAAACTCACTGTGTGTGTAAGACGTTACCACTCCATTTCAAAAGATCTGCCTACCAAATAAATGTTTTAAAAGCATTCATATGGTTAGCAACATCAGCTTGGTTTTGTAGCCACGGAACATCTTGAGTGTTGCTGATCATATCTCCTTTGCTGGGGTCAGTCAGGGACAGCTATAAATAAGCTCCTTCACTGATCAAGCAATCACTGTGCTTCCAAATAATATGTCCCTTTAATGTACATGGATGCATATACAAATTTTAAACAGAAGCATTTTTGCAATTTACTTCCATTAGCAAAACTGCTTCTAGTGAACAAACTCATTTACAGTCCTAACAATTATCCATAATCAAGAGAAATAAGGTAAAAAAATTTAAATAGGGTTTTCAGGTGGTTTATTAATAGGAAAAAAGCAGCACATTGTCTTGACTAATTTAAAAAAAAAAAAAAAAAAAAAAAAAAATGTTTTTTCCATATTACTTTATTTCTGATACATACTACTGAAACCTACAGAAACCAATTACTGAGCGTTAACTGAAATGCCCTATCGCACATTCTATAGGCTCAGGCTTCATAAGACTCACTCATCAGCTTGTAGACACACTAAGCAATGATTAACTGCTAAGCAGAGATTGGGTTGTCTTAAAAAATAAACATCAGACTGACAGTTCTCACTAACTGGTTACAATCCCTGCTGATGGACAAACCATGTAATCACTGCCGATTCCCTCAAAACATTTAGACAAAACTTACTGCCACAGAAGCATGCAGACCTGTACACGTATCGGCTGCAAAACTTACTGCCACAGAAGCATGCAGACCTGTACACGTATCCGCTGCAAAACTTACTGCCACAGAAGCATGCAGACCTGTACACATATCCGCTGCAAAACTTACTGCCGCAGAAGCATGCAGACCTGTACACGTATCGGCTGCAAAACTTACTGCCACAGAAGCATGCAGACCTGTACACGTATCCGCTGCAAGACTTACTGCCACAGAAGCATGCAGACCTGTACACGTATCGGCTGCAAGACTTGCTGCCACAGAAGCATGCAGACCTGTACACGTATCCGCTGCAAAACTTACTGCCACAGAAGCATGCAGACCTGTACACGTATCCGCTGCAAAACTTACTGCCACAGAAGCATGCAGACCTGTACACATATCCGCTGCAAAACTTACTGCCACAGAAGCATGCAGACCTGTACACGTATCCGCTGCAAAACTTACTGCCACAGAAGCATGCAGACCTGTACACGTATCCGCTGCAAGACTTACTGCCACAGAAGCATGCAGACCTGTACACGTATCCGCTGCTTGTGTCACAAAGAATATAACAACTATGGAATATGTGAACCGCAATCAGATGTTAGTGGATAAAGTTGAAACAAAACCCAAAATAACATCATAACACCAACACATACTACCCTTTATAAAAAGAAATTAACTTGGCTCACCACAGTAGCATTTACCAACAAACTAAATGCTGAAGAGAAAACCAAAAACTCTTAAACACCACCTTAATATGATTCCTCATCTTCCTACAACTGGACAGATCTGTTCTCCAGTAACTGTTCCCTGTCAACGGTTAGACAAGTTATGTTTCTTTTCGGTTAATCAAATTATGAGTTTCAGTGAGTAATTGCATTGTATGCAGACACCATGGGGTAGATTTATTAAGCAGCGGATGCTGCAATCTACCCCCAAAATATCCGGCTCACAGGAAACTTAAGAAGCAGCGGTCATAAGACCGCTACTCCTTAACTCACAGCAGTCATATAGATACAAACGGGATGATGATTAAAACCCCCTGCTAGTGGCTAATTGGCCGCGAATGTTTAGGGGGCGGCATTGCACAAGCATTTCACCAGAAAAGCTTATGCAATGTTAAATCCGTATGCTGTCGGCATTTAGCGATGTCGGGCTGAAGGTGAATCATGTTTGCCAACCGCTAGATAATTCGGCCCCCATGACTCTGTTAAAGCACTGCAATTTTATTATAGTGCCAGAGCCCCCCAAACAATGTTACCAGCTGGCGCTTTATTTGAATGCACATCATTCCTATGTAAATCTTGCAGCCTTCTCATCAGATTAGGAGTGTTCTAGATTTTCTATTTTTCCATAATTATTGAGTATCTGCTTCTTGCATTTTTGGAATAAACTTTTTTTGGCAGGAATATGCACTTTGCCAAATGTGCCTCTGAAAAATCAAAGCTTTTTATCAAAGTTTTATTATCTGCATTAAGAAGTGCAGCATTCCTCACTTTTCCTCAGACAAATAGGAGTATACTTGACATGTTATTGCAAAGGAGACTGTTCCATCTTATTTATCCATACGAGAACATATTACACAGGCTAAGTGAGATGCTCTACATGAGTCAGTCCCTCCTACCTCAACAAATTCTGACGGTATGCGATTAGACTAGAGACCTGAACTTCCAATTTGCCCGGTCTGTCTCAAGCTAAATGAAAAAGCATTTACTTGTCTCTGAATACTCTGGCACTGTTAACCCCTTATTCTCTTCTCAGTTTCTGGATACGTGGATTATTTTCCTAAGTTTGGGAAAACAAATCCTAAATAGATATTGAAGACATATTTAAATGATCCTATGGATAGGAAAATATATACACATTTAAAGTGATCATTTATATTTCTAAGTGCAATCATGTGTTTAATAGAACACGTAAATTGTCCCTTTTAATAGTGTAGAATGCTTTACAACTGGTTTTACTGACTGCCAAAAATGTAAGTCAGCATTAAGCTAACATTAGTTAATATTAGATGTTGTCAATATTTGTTGCTCAAGATAGATATAGATAAATAGATAGAGAGATATAGATAGATGTAGATAAATAGATAGAGAGATATAGATAGATAAATAGATAGAGAGATATAGATAGATAAATAGATAGAGAGATATAGATAGATGTAGATAAATAGATAGAGAGATACACACACACACACACACACACACACACTGTATGTATACACACACAAGTTTCTATTAAATTCTATGTGCACAGCACACACTCTTTTCATACAAGCTGAATAACCTGTTACTTGCCATTTAAGAGAGAAATATAATACTACGTATTAACATATCTTTGTTTTACATGAAGGCTTAAGAAATGATCTTTACGATTTAACCTATTGAATAAACTTCATTGAGAGAGAATTATAGAAGCCATCATTGTCTGGAGAATTACAGAAATGTATCAGTTACTAAGGAAATATTTTATCTTAAGAGAAATCAGCTCAGATTTAGTGAAATTAAGCTTGAAAACTAGGAGCTCCATCCGATATGCAGTGTCGCCTGCAAAAGCCGGCAACACCGTTTTTTTCGCGGGTTTGGTATCACATATACGGCGTAGCATACAACTTACGCCCGTATATTTCACCCGTCACCCGCAATTCTTACTCCCATAGGCTAACATGGGACCACGTCGTAAATCGGTATCCAATATCCAGCGCAAGGCCTTACGTGGCGAAAATAGAGAAATCTTACTCCATTTTCACCTCGCCATAAAATGCAGCCATAGCAGGCCTTGCGCTGAGTATGGGAGCACCGTAACTCCCTAAAATGCCTTCCAAAAAAAACCTAACACCTAACGCATGCGCAATGTCTATCTACCTGTCAAACGCAATCCCCCACCGCAATAACTAATAGTGTATTAACCCCTAAACCGCCGCTCCCGGACCCCGCCGCACCTAAATAAAGTGTTTAACCCCTAAACCGCCGCACCCAGACCCTGCCACACCTAAAAGTGTTTAACCCCTAAACCGCCTCTCCCGGACCCCGCCGCCACCTACATTAAATTTATTAACCCCTAATCTCCCGCCCCCATCGTCACCGCCACTATATTAAATTTATTAACCCCTAAACCTAAGTCTAACCCTAACACCCCCCTAACTTAATTATTATTTAAATAAATCTAAATAATATTACTATTAATAACTAAAGTATTCCTATTTAAAACTAAATACTTACCTATAAAATAAACCCTAAGATAGCTACAATATAATTAATAATTAGATTGTAGCTATTTTAGGATTTATTTTTATTTTACAGGCAACTTTGTATTTATTTTAACTAGGTACAATAGCTATTAAATAGTTAATAACTATTTAATAGCTACCTAGTTAAAATAATTACAAAATTACCTGTAAAATAAATCCTAACCTAAGTTACAATTAAACCTAACACTATACTATCAATAAATTAAATAAATTAAACTACAATTATCTAAAATGAAATACAATTAAATAAACTAAACTATAGTACAAAAAATAAAAAAAATTACAAGAATTTTAAACTAATTACACCTAATCTAAGCCCCCTAATAAAATAAAAAAGCCCCCCAAAATAATAAAATGCCCTACCCTATACTAAATTACAAATAGCCCATAAAAAGGGCCTTTTGCGGGGCATTGCCCCAAAGTAATCAGCTCTTTTACCTGTAAAAAAAAAAAAGAGCAATCCCCCTCCCAACTTTACAACCCACCACCCACACACCCCTACTCTAAAACCCACCCGATCCCCCCTTAAAAAAAAAAACTAACACTACCCCATTGAAGATCACCCTACCTTGAGCAGTCTTCACTCAGACTGGCAGAAGTCTTCATCCTATCGGGGCAGAAGAGGACATCCGGACCGGCAGACGTCTTCATCCAAGCGGCATCTTCTATCTTCATCCATCCGACGAGTAACGGCTCCATCTTGAAGACCTCCGACGCGGAGTGAATATTCCTTTAAATGACGTCATCCAAGATGGCTTCCCTTGAATTCCGATTGGCTGATAGAATCCTATCAGCCAATCGGAATTAAGGTAGGAAAAATCCGATTGGTTGATTTAATCAGCCAATCGGATTGAAGTTCAATCCGATTGGCTGATTGGATCAGCCAATAGAATTGACCTCGCATTCTATTGGCTGATCCAATCAGCCAATCGGATTGAACTTCAATCCGATTGGCTGATTAAATCAACCAATCGGATTTTTCCTACCTTAATTCCGATTGGTTGATAGAATCCTATCAGCCAATCGGAATTCGAGGGACGCCATCTTGGATGACGTCATTTAAAGGAATATTCATTCGTCGGTCTGGAAGGGTGCTCCGCGCCGGAGGTCTTCAAGATGGAGCCGTTCCTCGTCGGATGGATGAAGATAGAAGATGCAGCTTGGATGAAGAATTCTGCCGGTCTGGATATCCTCTTCTGCCCCATCGGATGAAGACTTCGGCCCGGCTGAGTGAAGACGGCTCAAGGTAGGGTGATCTTCAATGGGGTAGTGTTAGGTTTTTTTAAGGGGGGGGGGGGAAATCGGGTGGGTTTTAGAGTAGGGGTGTGTGGGTGGTGGGTTGTAATATTGGGGGGGGGGATTGTTCTTTTTTTTACAGGTAAAAGAGCTGATTAATTTGGGGCAATGCCCCGCAAAAGGCCCTTTTAAGGGCTATTTGTAATGTAGTATAGGGTAGGGCATTTTATTATTTTGGGGGGCTTTTTTATTTTATTAGGGGGCTTAGATTAGGTGTAATTAGTTTAAACTTCTTGTAATTTTTATTTTTTGTACTATAGTTTAGTTTATTTAATTGTATTTAATTTTAGATAATTGTAGTTAATTTATTATTTTAACTAGGTAGCTATTAAATAGTTATTAACTATTTAATAGCTATTGTACCTAGTTAAAATAAATACAAAGTTGCCTGTAAAATAAAAATAAATCCTAAAATAGCTACAATGTAATTATTAATTATATTGTAGCAATCTTAGGGTTTATTTTATAGGTAAGTATTTAGTTTTAAAATAGGAATACTTTAGTTATTAATTGTAATATTATTTAGATTTATATAAATAATAATTAAGTTAGGGGGTGTTAGGGTTAGGTTTAGGGGTTAATAGCTTTATTATAGTGGCGGCAACGTTGGCAGCGGCAGATTAGGGGTTAATACTTTAATAGGTGTATTGCGTTGTGGGCTATGGTGGTTTAGGGGTTAATACATTTATTATTAGGAGTGAGAGGGGGGATTGCGGATATAGGGGTATACGTGTCAGGCTTATTTTTGGGAGGCAGGTTAGACAGTTACGGGAGATTTAACATTTTAGTTAGTTTTCTTAGGCGCAGGCATTTTCTAAAGTCACTGGCGAATCCAGAAATTTGTAGTTACGCTTATTTCTGGACATCTCTAGTTTATCCGACTTACGGCACTTTAGGAACTGCCGGCGGGGTATATGTAATACCCCGATGTGCCAGGTGAAATTACGGGCGGCGCGGGTTCCCTTGCTTGTGCCGAAAACTACGCCGTATATCGGATTGCGCACTAGAACTGCAGATGGTTGTAAGATGGTGTATAAGTACCTGCAAATAATAGGTCTTCTCTTTGGCTACAGAAACAAACGGAAGGATGAACAAAGCTTTCTTCCGGGTTTCCAGAACTCTCTTTAAAATGAGCAGCTCAGCAACTAGCGTCTTCCCGGCACTTGTAGGAGCTGCGATGAAGAAATAAAAAGGTTTTAAATGATTTCTCTTTAATCTTCAGGAAAAGACAGAATTACTGGTTAGTGCTCACGTTTAGCAGAGCTACGTCTGTGGCAGTTTTGTAGCAGTTAAAGGGACAGTAAACATTTAGAGATTGCCATGTAAAATGCTTAAAGGGGCATAAAAACCAAAATGTTTCTTTCAGGAATCAGGCTGAGCGTATATATTTTCAAACAATTTTCTTCTATTAACAATTTTGCTTCATTCTCTTTGTATCCTTTGTTCAAGGAGCAGCAATGCACTACTGGGAGCCAGCTGAACACATCTATCTATAAGTCAATGAAAAAAGGCACATGTGCTGCAACTAATCAGCAGCTAGCTCCCGAGCCTACCTAGATATGCTTTATACTAAAGGATACCAAGAAAACAAAGCAAATTAGATAATAGAAGTAAATTGGAAAATTGTTTAAAATAGAATCATGAAGGTTTCGTGTCCCTTTAATCGTACACACACCTTCATTATGTATTATACCCCTTTTTCTGTAAATTGTGGATTCTCGAGTCCTAAACACTGAAAGAGCACATAAAAGGCTTCTCCTGACACATAACTGTCCCTCATTTGCAATTTGCCGTCTTCTTTCTGCTGGGACTAAACAGAGATTTTGTTAACATAATGACAGTGGTAAATCTGGTCTTCACAAGACTCAATCCCAGATTGGCTCCAATCAAATAATAAAAGGTGGGTGAAGTCTAACCAATGTAAAACAATTGCAGCAAGCAAGGTGTTATTTTATTCTAATAATGTTCAGACTATGCTAATATGTTAATCTATTGTAAGACTGCAGAAAACGTAATTACAAGGCGTTTACTGTCCCATTAACCAAACTAAATAAAAGCTAAAACGTATTTTTATTTCGGTGCCAATCAGCAGAGAGAGAAACGAACTCACCTGAATATACCAAGTTCTTTCCTTCCAGCACTTGCCCAAGCAGGAGACATTCCGCCTGCCACTCAAACATCTGCACCACGCCCACACTGCGATACTTCTCTAGCACCGCTTTAGGAAGACCCCAGCTGGCCAGCAGCAGTTTGTCTGCCAGCTCATCAGGAGCCGCCATATGCTGCCCTTGTCCTTTGGGGAAAACAACCAATTATAACGCTGATACTGTAACTAATAAACAAAATATACATATGTAACAAACACCTGCTCCTCAATTAACTCATTTAAATGGGAATACGCTTGTTTAAATTGTTTAAAAAAATACAAGGAAACAGCGGTTAAGTCATGTGTTGAATTGGCGAGTCTTGCAAATACAAAAATAACATTTGCATAGTTTACACTATTAATGGAAAAATACAACCTGATTAACTATCACCTAAAAAACCCTCTATTTAAAAAAGGAAGATATTTTACCTAAAATTTATTGAGTATTCACACCCCACTGTAAAGAGACTTTAGGCAGCCAGTCAGGATGCTTGTCCCAGGACCTGCTAGGGAGTGTGCATCTGTCATGTGCAGGCACAGTCATGTTATTTTCCTATTCAGTTTAAGTAAGATCTATGAAATCTCATGAGATCCCAGCAAAGGCAAAAACATTACCTCAGCACTGCTGATTCTGATTGGCTATTGTTTTTTTCTTTTGTTTTGATTTTTCAACTTGCAGCTGAACAGCAACTGAAGTATTACTGTTTACACAGCACTTACTCTGGTGAGCTGAAGAAATTTTGATGTAAAATATCTTCCTTTTTTACATAGAGATGCTCAGGTGATATTTTCCTGTCAGCTTTTTACAGTTATATTCCATCAGTTTCAATTGATTTACCATGAGTGAGTATTATGTCCCTTTAACACCTACTCAAATTTCAAATAAGCAGTAGATTTTTTTTCTGACATTTATTTTCTCTCCCATTTCCCGGTCCCTTGTATCATGTGAGACATCAGCCAATCACAGACTAGTATACGTATACTCTGGGCGTGTGCACATGCTCAGTAGGAGCTTGTTCCCCAGAAAGTGTGAATATAAAAAGACTGTGCAAAACTTGATAATGGAAGCAAATTGGAAAGTGCCTCAAATCTGCTGCTCTATCTGAATCATAAAAGTTTATTTTGACTTGAGTGTCCCTTTATTTGTTTCTTACCCTATTTATTACTTTTCCCCAATGCGATAGATATAGCCAGCTATTAGCATGAGTTTGTATAAAATAAGGGCATAAAGATTTTTTTCCTTTTATGAATCACAGCATACAGTTTACTTCCAAGTTTATTTAATTATTAAAATGTGTTCATTCTTTTGGTATCCTTTGTTAAAGGAGCAGCAAAGCACTATAGGGAGCTACTTTAACACATTAGTAAGCCAATGTGGGGCAGCTAGCTCCCAGTTGTGCATTGCTGCTCCTGAGCCTACCTAGGTATGCTTTTCAAAAAAAGGTAACGAGAATTAAGCAAATGAGATAATAGAAGTACACTGGAAAGTTGTTTAAATCTGCATGAGTCACGAAATAGTAATTTTGACTTTACTGCCCCTTTAATCCCATTGTTCCCCGGCAGTTCTATGTACATAAAAGCAGCCCCTTACAGAGTTTCTAGAGGCTGAATGATCTGCACAAGGACCTAAGTGTGAGAAGGGAGGGGGAAGCAGTAAAAATGAAAGGGAAATCTATAAAGATGTTTTAGTTTAAATAAACAATGTAATTGTTATCATTAAAGGGACAGTCTACATCAAAATTGTTATTGTTTAAAAAGATAGACAACGCCTTTACTACCCCTTCCCCAACTTTGCACAACCAACATTGTTATATTAATATACTTTATATCATTTAAATCTCTAAAGTTCTGCCTGTTTGTAAGCCACTACAGACAGCCTCTTATCACATGCTTTTTTATTAGCTTTTCACAGCAGGGGAATGCTAGTTCATGTGAACCATATAGATAACATTGTGCTCACGCCCGTGGGTTGTGCACAACACAGCACTTACTGACTAAAATGCAAGTCAATAGATAATAAATAAAAGGTCATGTGATCAGGGGGAGCCTGTCAATAGAGGCTTAGATACAAGGTAATTACAGAGATAAAAAGTATATTAATATAACAGTGTTGGTTATGCAAAACTGGGGAAAGGGTAATAAAGGGATTATTTATCTTTATAAACCATAACAATTTCAGACTTGACTGTCCCTTTAAGCTATTTATTTTTATTTAGCTAAATAAAACTATTTAAATTGTTACAAAGAAACAAAAAGCAATATCCCAGGGTTTAGGAGCGTATAAGGTAAAATGGCAACAATCTAAGCACTGCACAATACAGCAATTAAAAGTTGATATTTATTGACAGATTTAAAAATTACAATTAGTAGGACATAGATCAGAGGAGTGCAGATACAAACGGAACTACTCACATCAAAAAAAGAAAGCGCAAGAACAACGTGAAACACGTCAAAATGACGTAGGCACCTGTTCCGTTTGTACCTACACACCTCTGACCTATGTCCTACGAATTGTAAGTATTAAATCTGTTTAAAAAAATATGAACTTTTAATTGCCGTATTGTGCAGTGCTTAGATTGTTGCCACTTTGCCTTAAACACTCCTAAGTCCTTTTGTTTCTTTGTAAGGATATACACACCGGAGACATTTGCGGTGTAGTATTGACACAACCAGCAAAGCAACGGCCGCTTTCCAGGAGGTGCGATATTTTTTAGAATCTGTCAGGTCCATTTGTGCTTTTTATTATTTCAATTGTTATTAAAAGGGACATTAAACCCATTATTTTTCTATTGTGATTCAGATAGAGCATGCAATTTTAAGCAACTTTCTAATTTACTCCTATTATCAAATTTTCTTAATGCTCTTGATATCTTTATTTGAAAAGCAAGAATGTAAGTATAGATGCCGGCCTATTTTTGGTGAACAACCGACCAATAAAAAAGTGCTGTCCGAAGTCCTGAACCAAAGAATAGCTTATAGAGGCCGTATTTTTCAAATAAAGATAGCAAGAGAATGAAGAAAAATTGATAATGCTCTATCTGAATCACGAAAGAAAATAAAAATTGGGTTCAGTGTCCCTTTAAGGCAATGATTATTTTTCTCTCCTTCCAACAAAGTTCAGTGGAGGAAGCGCTGCAGCGGCTCTCAGGATTAAAAGGTACGTTTTTGAAGAAAACGCTCGAAATGTCAATTTTGATGAATTAGAGTGTCCTTGTTTTTAATAGATAAACCCCTTAATGACCAAGGACGTACGCCACACGTCCTCAAAAAAAATACAGTTAATGACCGAGGACGTGTGGCGTACGTCCTTGGTCTGGAAAGCAGCTGGAAGCGATCCTGCTCGCTTCCAGCTGCTTTCCGGTTATTGCAGTGATGCCTCGATATCGAGGCATCCTGCAATAACCCCCATTGGCCATCCGATGCAGAGAGAGCCACTCTGTGGCCCTCTCTGCACCGGACATCGTTGGCCGGTATCGTTGGTGGGTGGGAGCAAGTCTGGGAGGCGGGTGGGCGGCCATCGATGTGCCGAGTGGAGTGGAGGGGGGCGGGACGGATGGGAGCGCGTGCGTGCACGGGGGGCGGGCGCGTGCACGGGGCGGGAGCGAACCGCTACACTACAGAAAAATAAAGCTGTCAAAAGTAAAAAATAAAAAGTTTTGAAAGCTGTAAATAAACAGCTAAGGGATCTGGAAGGGGTGGGGGGAAGCTACACTACATAAAAGGGCATTTTTTTTTTTTTTTAAAAAGGCACATTTTTTTATTAAACTGGGTACTGGCAGACAGCTGCCAGTACCCAAGATGGCGCAGATTAAGGCAGAGGGGGAGGGTTAGAGAGCTGTTTGGTGGGGGATCAGTGAGGCTGGGGGCTAAGGGGGGATCCTACACAGCAGCATATGTAAATATGCTATTAAAAAAAAAAAAACACAAAAAAAGCCCAAATATAGCTTTTATTTTAGTACTGGCAGAGTTTCTGCCAGTACTTAAGATGGCGGAGACAATTATGGGGTGGGGGAGGGAAGAGAGCTGTTTGGGAGGGATCAGGGGGTCTCATGTTTCAGGTGGGAGGCTGAGCTCTACACTAAAGCTAAAATTAACCCTGCAAGCTCCCTACAAGCTACATAATTAACCCCTTCACTGCTAGCCATAATACACGTGTGAAATGCAGCGGCATTTGGCGGCCTGTCTGCTATTTCTGAACAAAGGGGATCCCAGAGAAGCATTTACAACCATTTGTGCCATAATTGCAGAAGCTGTTTGTAAATGATTTCAGTGAGAAACCTAAAATTGTGAAAAATTTAACGTTTTTTTTAATTTGATTGCATTTGGCGGTGAAATGGTGGCATGAAATATACCAAAATTGGCCTAGATCAATACTTGGGGTTGTCTACTACACTAAAGCTAAAATTATCCCTAAAAGCTCCCTACATGCTCCATAATTAACCCCTTCACTGCTGGGCATAATACACGTGTAGTGCGCAGTGGCATTTAGCAGCCTTCTAATTACTAAAAAGCAACGCCAAAGCCATATATGTCTGCTATTTCTGAACAAAGGGGATCCCAGAGAAGAATTTACAACCATTTAAGCCATAATTGCACAAGCTGTTTGTAAATAATTTCAGTGAGAAACCAAAAGTTTGTGAAAAAATTAGTAAAAAAAGTGAACGATTTTTTGTATTTAATCGCATTTGGCGGTGAAATGGTGGCATGAAATATACCAAAATGGGCCTAGATGAATACTTTGGGATGTCTACTAAAAAAAAATATATCCATGTCAATGGATATTCAGAGATTCCTGAAAGATATTAGTGTTCTAATGTAGCTAGCGCTAATTTTGAAAAATAATGGTTTGGAAATAGCAAAGTGCTACTTGTATTTATGGCCCTATAACTTACAAAAAAAGCAAAGAACATGTAAACATTGGGTATTTCTAAACTCAGGACAAAATTTAGAAACTATTTAGCACGGGTGTTTTTTGGTGGTTGTAGATGTGTAACAGATTTTGGGGGTCATAGTTAGAAAAAGTGTGTTTTTTTCAATTTTTTCCTCATATTTTATAATTTTTTTTATAGTAAATTATAAGGTATGATGAAAATAATGGTATCTTTAGAAAGTCCATTTAATGGCGAGAAAAACGGTATATAATATGTGTGGGTACAGTAAATGAGTAAGAGGAAAATTACAGCTAAACACAAACACCGCAGAAATGTAAAAATAGCCTTGGTCCCAAACGGACAGAAAATGGAAAAGTGCTGTGGTCATTAAGGGGTTAAAAACCGTGTACTAATTTGTCAAAATTGACCTTCACTTTAATCAAATATGAATGATTAACCTATTAAAAACGGGAGATAATGATCTGTGTATTTCTAATGGTATCGAACTAAATCAGTTATTTTATGATATAACTGGAAAAAATAATCTGAAAATTTACTATTCTAAAAAATAAAACCATGGTTTAAATCGAGGCTTACTGACTAGCGATTTAAATTAAGTCAAACTAATTTGATTTATAGCAAATCCACCCTGATTAGAAATAAGCAGATAGCAAGTATGAGTCAGAAATACCATGCAGTTAGCATTGCACACACCAGTTATCTGATACCTACAGGTCTTTACTATACTGCAGTACACGTGCAGCTTTGTACTGCTCCGCACCTCTACAGTCTCACAATGGGATAAAGTTCTTCCCTTCCATCAAAAGTGAAATGCGTAAAATAAATAGAAGTGTTCCCTAAATCCCCTCCCCCTTTAATGTATTCCCAATGGTCCATTTTACCTGATGAAATGTACTTGTTTACAAATAACTCCTTTATATTAGAAAATGAAATAGCTGATTTTGCCTGTGGTATCCCTACCGGCAGAACGCTATCTTCGCTATCTGGCAGAGAGGTGACGTTTCCACCTCTTAGCCAATAGCATTGCAGGAAATCCGGATTGGCGCTGCAATATGTGGCACCAAGCTGGATTTCCCGCAATCCTGTTGGCTAAGAGGTGGAAACATCACCTCTCTGCCAGATAGCGTTCTGCCGTGGGCTGCCTTAGCAGCTTAGTGCGGCGATCGCCTGGAACAAATGAAGGAGCTTTCAGCATTAAGTATTTTATACTTCAAGAATGAAAGTCCCCTTTATTTGTTCCATTGGTAAAAACAGCTATTTCAAATGAAAAGATAAACCCAAAGAAGCAAGTTCTCATACATTTTATACTCTACAGCTGGCGTCACAAGTCATTGGAAACAGGGAAAGATTTGTGAGGAGCAGAGTAACAGAAGAAGCCCAAGGAGAGGAGGGTTTAGAGAAACGAAGGCTGCAGACAGAACAAAAGGATTAGCAGGGAAAGCTGACTTCTGTTGGACTGCAAATGGTTTATTTAAAAGGGACTATTAAGTCAAAACTAAAGTTCCATGATTCAGATGGGACATGCAATTTAAAAAAAAAAAAATTTTCAATTAATTTTTATCATCAAATTTGCTTTGTTCTCTCGGTATTCTATGTTGAAAGCTAAACCTATGTAGGATCATAAGCCAATTTCTAAGCCCTTGAAGGACACCTCTTATCTCAATGCATTTGACATTTTGTTTACAGCCAGACATTGTGCTCACGCCAGTGGAGTTACTTATGAGAGGGTACTGATTGGCTAAAAATGCAAGTCTGTCAAAATATCTGAAATAAGGGGGCAGTCTGCAGAGGCTTAGATACAAAGTAATCACAGAGGTAAAAAAAAGTGTATTAATATAACTGTTGGTTATGCAAAACTGGGGAATGGGTAATAAAGGGATTATCCATCTTTTTAAACAATAACAATTCTGGAGTAGACTGTCCCATTACTTCCATGTCACTAAACTAGAACTGCTACATTAACAAAGCATTTACCTGTAGCAGAGAGACTATCATTGAGCTTGCTGCTCTCCATCAGCGTACGATCGAGCCCAGCAGGAGGAGTGAGCACAGACACAGAGAGATTGGCGGTGCTGTTCTGTTGCACTCGCTGCTTGTGCTTTTCCAGTATAGATGCCTGATGAGCAGGACTGAACAGGATGTAGTCTCTGTGAGCACTGGGTACTGCGCTGGTATCTAGTGACACATCATTGTCCCTTCCAGCCACAACTGGCCTTACATACCGAGGAGAAGTCCTTGAACGTCGAGAATTGGATTTATTGTACATTTGTCGATTTCCTGCAACCTTCTTCGGAGATGATGCGGCGCCATCAGAACCAGGGCTAGAACTTGGGCGACTTCGCTTGCGGCTGTTGTGGGGACCCAGAGCCCCTTTGACAGCACTCTGGACTTTAGGTTTGATAACATTTTCCTTAGAGTTTAAGCTACCAAACAAAATATTGGTAAGACTGGCGCGTGGTCCTGATGAGGAAGTCTGCGGCTGATTTCTCTTCGGCTGCTGCATTGCACACAGCTATGGAAATGCACATTAAGCGGCACATTGATAATCTGACACCACTACTGATTAAGGAAAACATAACAATCCTTACAAGGATTCAGTAATCAAGTGTCTGAATTATTACCAAGTGATATCAATTCATTTCTGATGCTTCACAAGGAACAAGAAAAAGTTGTATGGGTTTGAGACAATTAGGCTGCCCACAATATGAGAGATGCAAACCCAGGGGTAGAAAGTGTTAGGTCTCCTGTGAGAAGTGCATTATGATCCTTGTTCTCTCATGATTCTGAAAAGAAATAAAAACACACTATTAATAAAGAAAATGTAATTATAGAGAGCTACAGCCCTCACATATAACATACATTTAGCCATATGACCATTATAGATCACAGAGCACAAAATATAACCTTTATTGTGCCTTATTAAAAGCAGTAAGCGAACAGACCAGTTTAAAAAAAATGATTATTAAAATATAAAAGAAAAATCCTTCCCAAACACCAACCAATTCTCCAGATCATAAACAATATATATCACATTAAAGGGACAATAAACCCATTTTTTTTCGTGATTCAGATAGAGCAGTGATTTTTAACCTTTTTTTGCCGTGGCACACTTTTTTTACATTAAAAAATCCTGTGGCACACCACCATCCCAAAATTTAAAAAAAAAAAAAAAAAATCACACATTGTAGCCTAATACAGCATATATATATACACATACACACAAACACACACATACTGTATGTATTGTGCTGTTATGCCATGCCTCCTACAAACTACCCCTGCACTGGGAGTAAAAAACAAGCAAAGTTTAAAAAATATGTCACACTGTTGTCAGTCTGCCGTGGCACACCTGAGGATCTCTCACGGCACACTAGTGTGCCACGGCACACTGGTTGAAAAACACTGAGATAGAGAATACAATTTTAAACAAGATTCCAATTTACTTCTATTATCTAATTAGCTTCATTCTTTAGATATCCTTTGTTAAAGAAATATCAATGCACATGGGTGAGCCAATGACACGTGGCATCTATGTGTAGCACTAAAAAGCAGCCGCTGAGCCTATTTAGATATGCTTTTCAACAAAGTATATCAAGAGAATTAAGCAAATTAGTTAATAAATGTAAATTGGAAAGTTGTTGAAAAATACATGCTCTTTCTAAATCATGAAAGAAAAAAAAAAAAAAAAACAGTTCTAGAAAAAAAAATTGAAGGCAATCTGAATGCAAATGTTCACTATCCTATTTTTGTATATAGTTTCATACTGGAAAAAAAAAACCTTTTTTGAATCCTTTCAAATATTTGTTCCTGCATTTTTGAGTTGACACTTCTATAATTAGAAAATCCTTGTAATAATTGTGCAGCTAGCTGGCAGTTAGCAGATCCGTATAACAGATTGTTTTATCTAGTCTCACTGAAGAGCCTGACCTGAAAAGAAATGAGAAGTGGCAGCTGGGATAAAAGTAAACCTTTAAGAGATACCTTACAATTCATAATATAAACAATGCACTTATGTTGTGAAAACAATACATCATTTTATTTGTTAGCATTTCCTCTGAGCATGTTTTAGCAAACATGGATCCGTTTACCTTGTAAGTTTGTACAATAAGTGCTAGCAACAAGCTAAAAGGCTGACTGCAAGGCAGGGGCTAAACAAAAGCAACAACATGCTATTTGCAGATTAAGAAACGTATAGTGGTGCATTACATTTAAATGTGCAGTCAGATTCCAGTTTAAATCCTGCTATTACTGGAATAACTGTGTAGGTGACACGTGGAGGTGTAATATCTATAGATGCTAATGCTTGTTAGCAAAAAGTCTGTTTGAGATTAAAGGGAAAGTCAACACGAAAATTGTTATTGTTTAAAAAGATAATGTCTTTACTACCCATTCCCCAGCTTTGCACTACCAACATTGTTAGATTAATATACTTTAACCTTTAAACCTCTAAAGTTCTGCCTGTTTCTAAGCCACTATAGACAGCCTTTTATCACAAGCTTTTTAATTTGCTTTTCACAACAGGAGACAGCTAGTTCATGGGGGCCATATAGATAACAGTGCTCTCTCCCGTGTAGTTGTGCATGAATGCACTAATTGGCTAAAAAGCAAGTCAATAGATAACTAATAGTCATGTGATCAGGAGGTTGTCAAATGAGGCTTAGATGCAAGATAATCACAGAGGTAAAAAGTAATATAACTGTGTTGGTTACGCAAAACTGGGGAATGTGTAATAAAGGGATTATCTATCTTTTTAAACAATACAAATTTTGGAGTTGACTGTCCCTTTAAGTATAACGGTCAAAGAAACAGCAGAAAGCAAATAATCTTTTGTGTGTTACCTAAAACATTGCTACTTGCCTGCATTTATGCACAATAAAGACAAAGATTTGAAATATGTGGAGTGTTGCTGCTATATTTTGTTCTTTGTGTCATTATCTGGGTTTAAAGGGACATTGTACACTAGATTTTTCTTTGCATAAATACTTTGTAGATGATCCATTTATATAGACTATCTGGGAGTGTTTTTGTAACAATGTATAGTTTTACTTATTTTTAAATAACATTCTGCTGATTTTCAGACTCCTAAACAAGCCCCAAAGTTTTCAATATATACGGATGTCTACAGATTCAAGCTTGCTCCAGTTTGTGTAATGGGTCTTTTCATATGCAGGGAATGGGGGAGTGTCTGCTCATTCTGGTTTCCCAGCCCCTTTTACTGGGTGTCCCAGCCTAACCTCATCAACAGTGATAAAATGTGAGTCTTATTTATAGTGTCTTATTTATAGTGTCCATTACATGCAGTCGTGAAAATTGGTGTATACTGTCCCTTTTATGCAGGACACAGTAGCAGCTGTGCACCATTGGAATATCAGTGCTGGACTTTATTGATAGTACTGGATGAATCATCTGAGAAGCACTCAAGCCTCTCTGGTACAGTAGAATAAAAAACATTTTCAAAGTAAAGACATAGAAAAGGTGAGCAATAGCAACACATTGTACCGTGCATAATGAAACATTGTATAGCACATTTTCAGTTTAGAATCACTTTGAGGGAAATATGCTGGTTAGAAATAATAAGCAACCACTGATACTTATTGAGACAATCGCATCACAGCTGCATTTGCTGGGCATGAATTACATTTCTGAAGACATATTTACTATTGATGAAAAACAATCTCTTACCTCCCTAATGAATTACTGACAATGACTCATTAGCCTGGGCAAAAGCTGACAAAAGTGATACCTTTCAACTGACTGTTTCATGGGCAGTTACTGACAGTGCTCAGACTAAGGGGGGACTAATGACTCACTCCATACTGGCATTAAACTACCGTCTATAAAACACAATCCCCTATAGTACCTGCTGCCTATAACTTATCATTACCTCGCCCGGAGGGGGCACCAACTGCCCAGACTACCGCACCAACTCCTAGTGCCAGTCAGCTGCAAGTTTAAACTTCGCGCGTCATCCTGTTGCGCCGAAACACGTGACTGCAAACGCTGGTCATACGTCTCCATGTTTATTTTGGGCTAATAGCTGAAAATGTGCTGGTTAAACGTCACGAATACATTTCGTAAAGTATGTTAAACAACTAATATATTGCAGAGGAGGGCTGTAACTTTGTCATATGCATGATACTATGTAATATATATATATCACAACTGGACTTTATCTTGGACTTAAGATAGAAGAAGCATTTGGACTTTGGCTTTATGGCTTCTTGTTTTCGATGCAAGCATCTGTATGTTATTGTTATTTTTAAATAAAGATGTAATAAAATAAAAAAAAATTGACACATTAGATCTGAGTCAATGGGATATTCATAAACCTGAGATATGAATAAAGCAAATGGTTTATGTACAAATGTCCCACTGAAAAGGCCAGTCAGTGCTTAGTGTGGAAATGATTTATGCTGTATCCCAGTATAAACATCCCTGCATCAATTTCCAGCCATGGCAAACAAAAGCAGCAAGCATAAGTAAGCAAGTTCCATATGAATATAAAGTGCACTTGTTAATTCAGCAGCCAGGGGTTAGTATGCATGTGCAGGAAAAACAAGCTTCATGAGTGAACAGTAATATGTTACTAAAGATTGTCACGTTAGGAACTGGCAATACATGGCATATATAGAGTGGTCTGGCCCTTATGACTGTATCTGCCAGAAGTAAGTATAACCCCACCACGTTTGCACTGTGAAAGTGGTGGATTTATATTTACTTCTGGTGGATACAGAAGGGCCAGACCACTCTATATATAAATATATATAATTATATATATATATATACCCCATTGCAGTTGTTGGAAACCGTGTAGCTGCTGTGTATGTACTGTATATGCTTCTCAGACATAACGTGACCCATCCGGCGGACTTATCTCATGTATTGTCAGTTCCTAACGTGACAATCTTTAGTAACATATTCCTGTTCACTCATGAAACTTGTTTTTCCTGCACCTGCATACTAACCCTGGCTGCTGAATTAACAAGTGCACTTTATATTCATATGGACATTCTGATATTATTAATTTTATAAAAACCATCTACACTATTGTTATTTTTCTTTTTGGCAGAAGGACTTTCATCTGCAACAAGTTGTATCTATTTTTGAAGACACACTAGTTCCCTCAACTTTGGAGGAAAACTCCCACACCCACATTTAACATTCGTTTGGATTGTGTGACTAACCAACACCAATTTGAACAGACTTCCTTCTTTTTTACCACTTGCTTTCTGGTTTTGTAATCGTTTTTCACCGGATACATTTTTTATCATTTTTTTTTTGCACCCCACCGGATATATTTTCACCATTTGTGGAAACTGTTGATCCACTTTTTATTGACATTTTCACGAACACAGTTTGGACTTCCTTTTGGGAAACATTTTGAATATAATTTTTGTTTACACTGTTCTCTGCTTATCCTTTTTTTGAGCAGTTTTTTCACATTTTCAATATTGTTTTATTTGTCAAGTTTATATTTTTATTATTTTTTCTTTTGTAAAATCACGATTTTGATTTTGACACATATTTTCCACCAACCTGCTTATCTATTGTATATGCTTCTCAACACTAGGAACATACCTTTTAATACTAGGTAAACACCTCTCATCCACAGACATCAGTTATATATTACACTGCTGTATCACGCCCATAGGCTGACACTATCGACTTTTTCTTTCTATACAATTATTGTATTGTATTTTTGTCATCCCTTGTAAAATCTTGGATCCTTGATTATTTGTTTTTAATGTAACATTGTTTTAAACCAACATTGTTTTATATTTTTATACTGTTTTAAATTGTTTATTGCAATAAAGTGTCTTAAACGTTACATTGTTCTAAAACTTATACTTGATTAACACTCAAAGTATACCACCCAGACCCTGCCAGTGCTGTTTGGCGCTTTGATATTATTTCTTCTGATGGATGGAAATTGATGCAGGGATGTTTATACTTGGATACAGCATAAATCATTTCCACACTGGGACTTTCGTACATAAGCCATTTGCTTTATTCATATCTCAGGTTTATGAATATCCTATTGAATCAGATCTGATGTCTTTATTTTTTATTAAGACTTGGGACGCTCAGTCTTTTTGTTTTTAACTATTCTTTTATAACTATTTCTTTGCTTTCAAGTGCAGGGATATCCTATATATATATATATCTAGTGAAGAAATGGATCAAAACTCACTGGACTTTCAAACATCAAATGTGGTTTATTGTGATGTTTTGGGGTTCAAACCATCTTCTTCATCAGACCAAACATAAGTGAGCAATAGTGAGGGCTTATATAGGCCAATAACTCCTCCCCCGGGAATTGACATAAGGTATCTCTATGGTAAGCACCATAGTAACACTGATTGTAACAATATATATAGTGCAAACTTCTATCAAAAAATACATTACATATCATATAAACAGTGCTAATAAGACAAATCAACATAATCAAATAATGCATATATAACACAGATACTGGGTGTCCATACAAATCAACATATTGTCTTTAGTATAATGATACATTTAGGATTGGATTATATAAGATCGTCATCAGATTACAATCATTTACCCCCCCTGAGTAACCATATGGCTATACTGGGCATATCTGATATGTGTTTAACAAAATACATCTAATGATGCAGCTCATACAGGCCGTTCAGATTCGGCGTATCCTCCATTCCGTGGTGTGTAAGGATACATTTCCATATACGCCCCTCCAGCCGTATATGGACCAGTAACCAGTCTCCAGGAGGAGCCGCCCAATAACAATTGTCAGCTGACCATCAGACTCTGTGTAACATAAAAATGTGAATATAAAAATTTCATTACACCGTAATACATATACTGTATATGCATATATATATATATACATATATATATATGTGTGTGTATATATGTGTGTGTGTATATATATATATATATATATATCAGTATATGACCAGGTTATAATACAATATATTTAATAATTATCCTTTAAAATAAACCCCCAATAAAAATGCATATGCAAAACAATAAAATTAATTTAAATTCCTAAATTCTTTATATTTATAGAAAACCAGATATGAATCAAAACTATACACATTTAAACTGTTATAATATGCTATGCAAAGATCATAAAAATTACCTTATTTATTAACCTTATTCACAATTGAATTTCATTAAAATACCACAATGAGATACCAAGATATGAGCCACTAACATTCAGACTGATATAATTAAGTTATTTAACTCACAAGTTATTCTAATACAATTCCAATTTAAAAACACCAGAAGTATATATATTATTAACGTAAACAGTCAGTTTGAATGCCAAATTATTTAAGCTGAAATAAATTCTTAATTACCTACAATTAAGACCAATTCTAAAATATATTTGTATATTTGCAAAGATAAATTACTTAGCATTAATTATTAGTTGTAAAATACACAGGGCTATGAAACACAAGTTTTAAAATACAAATTGTTCTTTTAAATCTATTAACTGCAGTTTAGTTATAGTTACTAAATATCTTTGATTTAAATATTATATATATATTTATAATCGCGTATACTTCACCCAAAATGACCAAATCGATAATTCAGCTTCAAAACTTATTTCACCTCATATGAAAATAAGGGTATTTGCAATGTGGATAATAAAAAGGTAGCCCAATCTTGCTTATAATAACTGTGTCCCCACGCAGCAGTTATCAGTCCAGGGTTTCAGCAAAAAGTTCAGCCAGCCTCTTTTTTCCTCTTGTATTTAGCTTATATATCTTAATCATTGGTGAAACGATATGGGAGGCCCTTCGGTGCTTGTCTTTTTCGGATTGGCTCTTCGGATGTTCAGCATTGATTGGTTATCTGGATTTGCATGTGTTTTAATAGACAATTCATTTGGCTGTCATACCAGTTCCAATCCCCTAGGGGGCAAAAGACAACAGTAAATGAAGTCTTATCATTCATTTTTGCTACATTCCAAATATCTCCTTATATTGTTATTATTTTCAGCATATTATAATCTCTTGTATTAATAAATCATACGTTTCATATATGGTCCGCACCGTGTCACTTCCTCTGATCATTTTAAGACCAAACGTGAATATATTCCACTTATAATATATTAAAATGCGTTTAAAATCATATTTTCTATGAAATGATTTAAGGATTATAATGTCTTCATCATGGGTTTAATTACTTTTTTAGTCATCTTCTCAATATGACACACATACCTTGAGATCAGCAAATATAGGTCATTTTCACACAACTATGTCTACATTTGATTATTATCCCATACAGATTAATATTTCATGTCTGTATAAAATACATAGGATATTATTTAAAATACCAATTATATATGTACTTCTTAAAAATGTTCATTTTAAATCCTTAAAACATTCTATGCTTCCAAAAGTACATAGGTTAAGACATGCTGGAATCTTAACTTTCAGGTTTTCAACTTCCTAGGCCTAGATAATCTCCCAGATTTTTATTCATATTTAATATGTTGTCTAAATATATATATATATATATATATATATATATATATATATATATATATATATATACATATATATATATTCATTTGAGTATCTTAACTACATGAAGATTATATATATTATTTCTGTATCTGAAATTTAGCTTTCTCATGTCTGTAGGTAACCTGAGTTCAAACACCCCATGTGTATTTAAATCTCAGCAGGAATAATTTATCATGCAGATAAATATTAAATTATCCTTCCAGACGGACCGTCCACTCCTCTAGATAGGGGAACTCTTTACGCAGGCTTCATCATGCTAATATTACTTTGAAGTAATCTGTCTTTCTTTGAAATGACTAATGGCCAAATGTTCCACTAGTAAGAAGAAAGGGTCAGTGACAATCTGATAGGTATTTTAACCTACACACCTCAGCAGGAAATCTTTGAAAGCAATCCTTTGTTCTCAGATGTGGAATACATAGAGTGTACCCAGTGATAACATGAGCATGCTTTTTTAGATATTTCATATTTATTTTATCATATATATATATATATATATATATATATATATATATATACACATATATATATACATATATACATATGTATGAGCCACTGACATCTACAGATACTTTGACATATATATACACAACAACATTTAAAATTAGGGGGAGGTAAAAGGTGAGTTTAAAATCCAACACTACGCACAAAATATAGAGAAAATAACTCATTGTGTAGTTCATTAACAAATCTAGACAGGCCAGAAGGCTTGTTTTTCCCACAGAAAAGCTCTGGAATACATTGTTTCCAATGCAGCAAAGGATTCTGGGTAAGATATGCAAATTAGGTTCACAATGACGCACCTTTTTACTTCAAGTCTGCTTATCAGCAGATTGCCTTAATGCCAAGGCATCACTGTTCACACAGCTTATAAGCTTAGCTAGGGTTTGTGCAGTGATTCATAACCATCCCGGTGCGTAGGAGCGGTTAATCCAACTCAGCATTCCGTGTAAGTCGTTTTTACTCCAGCATCCGCTAGAACTACAGGATCTATGCTTTCAGTATCATGCGACTGATCTGTGACCAATCGTGAATGGAACCGGCTGCTGAGGTCTTAAGCTCCTACCAATGATTGTATAGCTACGCCGAGCATTAGGGAATGTGCAGAATCCCCCCACATTAAGCCTTCTCGTCATGACTTCACAGCACTAGCAGTTAACACTCGCCAGCATAGCAGTGTAGAATGCTTGTCCCCCAGAAGGAAAAATGGCACGGCAGCAGTGATAATAGGCCACAGACTTAGCAATAGTTTATATTTACCAATAGGATGATGTGTAATGAGCCCAAGGGATAAGACTTCCAAGTAGGAGTAGACACCCCACTGTCTACTATGCCATCAAGCAAATAATAAAAAGTTCCAGCAGGAAGCCATAGAAAGTCAAAACAAAGCTTTATTCCAGGGCGTGGCTAACAGCCATGATCAGTCGCATCTCATTAAGCTCCTGGAGCCAATTTACTTACTTTTAAGAATACATGGGATATGGTTTTACATCATATTTATAGCATTCTACTACTGTTTTCTCTACAGATCTAAGTTATACCCAGATATTTTTTTTATGAAGAGCTTCCAGGATCTGAATTGGCCAAGTAAGGATAATGGGCCGTCATCTTTACACGAGGCAGTAACGATCTACCTGATGACATAACACGCGCAGCTTTCACAAACAAAAACTAAGAAGGATCTATGATACTTTAACTACTAACGTTTAACCCTTAGGGACAATATTCCAAACACCAAGTTGAGTAGGTAGACGGCCTGCACTTTCATTCTCAACCCCCCTCGGGTACTCCGGGTATAGCGGGCCCAACTAATCAACTCTTTCCGACTGCAAGATGGAGGAGTTCCGCTCAAGTATATCGGCTTTGCTAATTGCACTAGAGTGCCAAATGGATAGAGAGTTTGCTGACCTGATGGATGTCGCTAAAGAGATACACATAAAAGATGATACTAGACACCCGTCACTGCTTGAGGGTGCCATCATGGATCTGGCAGAGGACTCTTGCAACATAAAAACAACTCCACAGTCTCGATAACTGTGGCCAGATCCCAGATCTCACCTGGAGAGAATATGCCGATAGCAGCTCTGAGGCACACACTTTGGCTCCCCATCTGGTTCCCGCTATAGAAACACTGAACTTCAGAAGGATGAACGCTTATCTAATGTCTGACCCGGTGAGCTCCCCTGCTATGAAGCACCCGACATCTAACCAACTACTCGCTCTCACTTCTGATTTAGATGGGGTGCCGATACTCACCCGTGTGCCATGGATTTCCTGCTCGGGAGATGCGGCTGGTCCTCGGGCGGGGAGTTTGGGGCTTTACAGGATCCACATGGCTTCTGAGCCATTACGCAGGCTGGAAGAGATCTGGTTGTACAATCTCCAGAGTTGTCGCGCATCAGGGATCCTCCGAGACTCTCTCTTGGCTGTATGTGAAGATGCAGATGGGGGCTTGTTTCGCTACCAAGCAGGACTAACCCAATCTGGTGTAGGCTAGACTCAGAAACCAGAAAAGGTTGAATAACGAGACTATACACATATGGCCACATGGAAAATGTTTAATATTTCTTGTTTGTCCTACAGACACATTTAGATAAATGGGACTATAAGCGTTTGCTAGTTTAATTGCCTTTCATATTTAATGTTAGTTTTGATTGTTGATATGTGGTATTGGTGAGTTCCTGTGTAATATGTTTGCATGCTGATACATGCTTTCTGCCTTTGTCTCTACCTATCAAGGGTTATCTACAGAGGAACCTCCTGTTTTACTTCATTATGTATGCCTTTATGCTGTATAAATATCTTTGTAATGGTATATTTGATGGCTCCCATTTGCAGTTAATATGTCATATATGCCTGCTATAAGCAATTAGAGCTGTGTCAGTTATTATTTTGCAGATATGTTTCATCAGGTCATCCCTTCAGGTCTTTGATACATTGGAGAACCTAAAAACGCTGTTATTTTATAACCTCCTGGCTCATTCGACTTGACATTAGGAAAGCCCATAATCTTGATGTAGATTAGACATAGACTTATGTGGGATTATACTTATGAGATTCTTAGCCCTTTTATACCATTAGTTGCACTGCGTATCCAGAAGTGCTCCCCTACAGAACTGTAACTGTATACTCATACCTACTAGACCCTATACTATAGTGAAAATAAGTGATCAGTCTCTAGTGTTCAAATATCGTGTAGCCCAGATCTTCCAGTGTATTGTGTGTTCTATGTCAGATATATATGTGTGCCTGATATCTGGTATTGCAAAGCATCTAATCTGTAGTTATACTTTATGCTCTGTTATGACCTATCTAACCTTGGAATGGCCTGAGAGAACCATAGTCTATCAACTGCCTTAATGTGTGCTTACTGAAATAATTGATATTTACTCATTCCTACTATAACTAAAAATCTTTGAGTTCTAGCTTAGGTAAATTCATATTCTCTTCTACTGTGCACAGACTAATATTATTATAACCCACTCATATTGGTGTGTTTCAATTCTCCTTAAATTACTATATGATATCTTTCTTGGAAGGGATCTATGTATAACTATGATGACTTCACCTACTTATTTTTACCAAATATATCATAGACCCCAGATATTAAATGGTGAATGCTCAACTGTGCCCATTACTTTAATTTTATAGTATGTAACCTATATAAGTAGCATAAACTTATATATTCAAAATAAGTTTTCTGTGGGGACAGTATTATCCATGTGCCCGCACCTCAGTATAGGCTAGCTTAGACCATATTGAGATTATTATACCATGGAGCGCCTCATCATTAAACCTCACTGTATTCCGTGGCAGATATGCATATCTACCCTCTTTTTGTTATAACACAATATCTACTCCTCATACAGGCTATATAGCACTCCACAATTTATTTTACCTAACGGCAGCATGTGGAAAGTTAATAACCTATCTATATGTTTACCAAACTAGTCAAAATATACTAAAGCCCCTTCCCTTAATACTATTCTGTCATGGTTTGCCTTATTAGCCAAATAATAATAGGCTGAGGTTTCAGTTGCGTTTTACCCCATTTTACAGAATATATTATGCATCCACTTAAAAGCCCACCCCCAACCCCCCACATTACCCCTCTTCAAGCGGTGCTTACCCGCTGACATCCCCAATGATTAAGCTACAATTTTATCAATTTATCAAAGTATAAGATTTATCATATGGGCCATAAGTGGCCGTGCAAGTGACTATCACACCGTTACCATTACCTATATCTTAGTGGCCTATGAAGGGTCACCCCAATAGTCACACTCTTAAGTCATCATTATTGTAAAACTGAGATTTCAGAAGCCTTTATTGTGTTACTCATTTTCATCTTGTTATTTGTGAAATGCATTATTTCATTTAACTTTCGTCTCTATTGTCATTTGGCGATCAATGTATATTTTGTTCTTTCAGCAAAATCTCAATAAAAAAATTATTAAAAAAAACAACAACAAAAAACCAAAGCTTTATTCCAAGTTAAAACAACAGGACATGCGGTTTAAAATTCAAAGCAGAGCATAGTCTGACTGGTTTCAGTCTCCTTTGACACTTAGCAGGTTCAAATAGAGCAGATGGCGGCAAATTCACCTACAGTTGGTGCAAAATTAAGCAATGATACCATAGATTTTAGAGATACTTGTGCCATTATCGCTCTTGAAGAACTTCAACAGGAAAGTACTTGAGTAGACGATCAACAGACCGCAACGATTAAACCCAAACTTAAGAACAGGTCCAATTTTTACCCTGTTCAGGCAAGAGGCAAACTATTGGAGGTATTTCATCAAAGGGTGGTCGAAGATCTCACCGAACTAACTGAGTCTCCTGACTTGAATTGTCAGAATTTAACCTATAAATAGCGTGAAGCCTTGTTGAACCTCCAGAAAAATGACAAGATAGTCATTAGGCAATCAGATAAAGGAGGATGTGTAGTTGTAATGGACAGGGCTGAATATATTAATGAAGCCAATAGACAACTAAGTGATGTTGACACGTACCTTACTCTATCTGTTGACCCTACGGCTAGGTTGAAGGTTTAAGAGCTATTACACTTGCTTGATGAGGTGGTGGAGGAGGGACTCATGGACTCGTCCATGGCTAATTTAATTCTAGTTGATAATCCGGATACTCCCATCTTCCACCACCTCCCCAAGGTCCATAAAAGCCTAACCGATGTTAAGGGGAGACCTATAGTTGCAGGTATTGGCTCTTTACTTGAGCCATTGTCAAAATGGGTTGATCAATATTTACAACCTATAGTAAAACAGTTACCCAGTTATGTTAGAGACACCACCCATGCTCTGCAACAATTGGAACCTTTGCCCTGGGAGGGGGAGTACAGTTGGTTAACTATTGACATAGTCTCCCTGTACTCCTCCATCGCACACAATCATGGTCTAACAGCTATAGACTACTATTTGGGTCTATATACAGACTTAACTAATGAAGCAAGAATTTTGATCATCAGGGTCATCAGGTTTTTACTGGGGCACAATTTTTTTATGTTTCAGGAACACTACTACCGCCAGAGACTTGGGGCCGCTATGGGAGCTAAATTTGCTCCCTACTACGCAAACCTGTTCATGGGTTGGTGGGAGAGGTCCCACGTCTAAGGAGGTAGTGGAGTTTACTCAGATTACATTGTGAAATACCTGAGATTTATTGATGATGTGCTCATTGTATGGTCTGCTGAATGGATTAAGGCTAAGGATTTTTTTACTTCCCTCAATTCTAATGATGTGGGATTGCAATTCACTTTTGAATGGCAGAAAGAAAAGATAAATTTTCTGCACATTACTCTTTCTGGAGATGAGAGATGCACTAAAATTATTTCTGCCCTCTACAGAAAGCCCATTTCAGGGAACAGTCTGCTGCACGTTCGTTCTAGCCATTCGAAGCATGTCTTTAAAGGCATAACCAAGAGTCAATTTTTGCGTGCTAAAAGGAACTATTCCCTGGAAGGTGCCTTTCAGATGCAGAGTAGGAATTTGAGGGATAAGATGATTCAGAGAGGTTATCCAAGAAACATTATTAATAAGGCTTTTTATGAGACCCAAAGAGTGAATAGAGATTCACTTCTTAAAGGGGATAGTGTTCCCAAGAGACAAGACCGTACATTAGACAAACACAAACCTAAGTTCATTACCTCATATTCAAATCAATATGATGAGGTTTGTAATGTTGTAAAAAAAACTACCCATTTTGATGGGGGATAAAGCTTTGAGAAAAAACATTGAAAAGGGCTGCATGTTTGTTCCGAGAAGAAATGTTACTCTTGGTAATATACTAGCACCCAGTATGTTGAAAAGTGATAAGAGCATGATCAGTTCCTGGTTACATTTCAATGGGTCATATAAATGCAGAAGGAAAAACTGCACCTCTTGTGACCATGTTAACAGCTCTGAAATCTTTAAATCCACAGTCACTGGACAGGTATTCCCTACAAGGGGTTGCATAAATTGTAAGAGTACTTAGTATGCTATTTACCTAGTTGAGTGTAGCCTCTGTCAAAAACAATACATAGGTAGGACAGCGAGGGAGGTGGGCAAAAATATCAGGGAGCACTTGTCATACATCTCGGGAGAGAGATCATGTTCTGCCCTCTCCAAACATTTTATTGAGATACACCATCAAAATACAAAAACCTTGAGGTGGCAGGCAATAGAACAATTCAATAAACCACCTAGAGGGGGTGACAAGTTTCCTATACTCTGCAAACAGGAAACATATTGGATTTTCAAGTTACAGAGTTTGTTGCCTTCGGGCTTCAGCTGAAATTGATATTATTTATTTCTGGCAGAGATGAACCTTTTCATCCCCCTATGTACATATTTTTAGTTTTAGTTCTAGTTACATAAACTAGGTCTCGGAATATATTGCCCACTCCTTATATAAGAGTGCCTATGCCATGAATTGGAGAGTCTATGTAAAAAAACTATGACCTTTCTTAATCATATTTGTTGGATTATTTTAGCACCTCCTCTTAATGTCTGTTTTGAGCGTGCTATTTAACAATAGTAAAGTGTTTTCTTATATCTCATTGTCTAGTCATGATTTGATATATTTGAATTTTACATATTACCATCTATAAAAAAGCGTGAGAGCTTATGGTTCTATGTGTTTAACTTGGATTGACACATTTGAATTTCTTATTTATGTATAAAGGTTATACTTAAAGGACCAGTCAACACATTTGATTTGCATAATCAACAAATGCAAGATAACAAGACAATGCAATAGCACTTAGTCTGAGCTTCAAATGAGTAGTAGATTTTTTTATAACAAATTTCAAAGTTATGTATATTTCCACTCCCCTTGTACCATGTGATAGCAATCAGCCAATCACAAATGCATATACGTATAGTCTGTGAATTCTTGCACATGCTCAGTAGGATCTGGTTACTCAAAAATTGTAAATATAAAAGACTGTGCATATTTTTTTTAATGGAAGTAAATTGGAAAGTTGTTTAAAATTACATGCTGTATCTGAATCATGAAAATTTAGTTTAACCTGAGTGTCCCTTTAATTACTAGAGTTAGTCACAAAGTTAACATTATGGGTAGTATTAATGTATTATAATGTATCATCATCTATTTGCTGTCAATATATAATTAACTAAATTCACCTAATTATGCTAAACTTATATGATGTATTATGGTGTTTTCCTTAAATTATTACTGAAACATGCTTAACAAATTATAACATAAACCTTCACACTTTTGAGTAAGTCTAAAAGGATCTGATTAGAATAATTCATCTATGGTATGTTTGTTTATACAGTCATGACCTATAGTCATTATATAGTGTTTAATGGTGTTTGAATACATAGGGTTAATCTTCTTAGCACTTTTCTTTTAGCCCAATCAGGAGATTGTAATTTAAATAGATGCTCCACATGTTAGGCTTTAGTCTATGATTAAGGTCAGGGAGACCGAAACCGGTCAGACTATGCTCTGCTTTGAATTTTAAACCGCATGTCCTGTTTTAACTTGGAATAAAGCTTTGTTTTGACTTTCTATGGCTTCCTGCTGGAACTTTTTTATTATTAATCTCTGTACCTTTTTATTTGAAGAATATGGAACTTTTAATGAGTAATCCCTCTCTTCACTTGGGTTGCCACCTGTTCCGGAATGACCTGGACAGTTCAGGTTTCCATTTGTGTGTCTTGGTTTGAAGCTGAGTAATTCCCGGACATAAGAAAGGTCGGGTTTTGGTGGGACATAGCTACAGCCAAAAAGGTGACATTGGGTACATTTGCACCATACGTCACATGCCTATAGTTATTTCTCTCTTGCGTGTGTCTTTGTGTGAAAGTGTGTCTTTGTGTGCGTGTGAAAGAGTGTGTGCGAGAGAGTGTATGTGTGTGTTAGTGTGTGTGTGTGAGTGTCTGTTAGAGTTTTAGAGTGTTTTTTTAGTGTATGTTCGTGAATGTGAGTGTGTGTGTTTTAGTGTGTAAGAAAGTGATATTGTCTGTGTGTGTTCGTGTGTGTTAGTGTGTAAGAATGTGTGATTGTGTGTGTGTTAGTGTGTGAGAGTGTGTAAGATTGTGAGATTGTGTGTGTGAGTGCGTGTTAGTGTGTAAGAATGTGTGAATGTGTGTGTGTTAGGGTGTGAGAGTGTGTAAGTGTGTGAGATTGTGTTTGTGAGTGTGTGTTAGTGTGTAAGAATGTGACCATGTGATTACCACAATGTTCCCAAAACCTATTGTGAATAGCATTCCAGGGATGTATTACAATGGGTTAAGTACTCACTAAGGGATATTCAAAACCTCGCCGGCATGGAGAGAAATCCCACAAAATCTTTGGGAATTTTTTTTAAATGTAATGTAGGAGTCTCTGTTTCACATTAAGGTCACTACATAGCAACATAAACATTTCTCAAGATAAAATTTGAGTTTTTAAAAAAAATTAAAGTCCTCACCGTACTGACGAGACTTCTTAAAATATCTGAGTGGGGAGGTTTTAAATATCAGGCCCCAAGTTACAAGTATTCCTGAAATGCAGGGGCACTATGTCATCGCTCACCTGTCATTGAGTTGGATGTCAGCGTCAACTCTGCGATTAAAATGTGGGAGTTTTCTCTGAGAACATGAGTGTGTATCTCTCATCCTCCGCTCCCAAATAACTAATATCACATAAGTAACAGCAAACATTGGGAATTTTAGTGGTGGGTCGGTTGTCACTGTAATCTAGGTATGGGCATTATTTCGCATTCGGCATTACAAACAAATGACCAATATGGCCACAGGCCATTTTCAGCAATGGATTTATTCATGAGAAACAGATCTAGATTTGCACAAATGCTCTATCACACAAATAAATCTGGCACCAAAAATTGCTAAATGCTGCTGCCTGCGGTCATATTTATTTTACAATACAAAATTATGCCTCCAGGTCCAACTCTAGGACTGATAATAGCTTATCTGACACCATTACAAACATTTGTGTGTTTAAGAGTAAATAATAGACATGTGCGTTTCGTTCTGAATCGAAATTCAGACGAATTCACCAAATTCGGATATTCAAATTGATTCGAATTTCTGAATTACCCTAGCAATGAAACTAAACTAATCCGAATGCATTTGTAACAAATAAATCCAAATTAGTTGAATGGCCATGGACTAATCACAATTCAGTATAAAAATTTAATTTTGTGAGATTTAGTGAGATAGAACAGTGAAATTATTCCGTTTGTGTAACTTGGAACCATCTGAATCAACAAAACACATACCGAACTTCCGAATTTACGAATCGAATCTGAAACAAATACATCCGAATTTATTAGAATCCGAATGAATCTGAAATGAATACATTCGAATCGATCCAAAACGAAATTAGAAAAAATCCGAATCGGTCTGAAACTAAACAAATCTTTCCGTTGTGCACATGTCTATGGACCAATAAAATACTGTTGACAACAAAAATATTGAAGTGTAATGCAGCATCCTCAATATGTTGCTTGTAATTGTATAATATTTTATTACACTTATAAGTTCTAAATAGTTGTTTTCTATTTTTAACTGGGTATTTTGCATGGTTTTATTTTTCATATTTCCCGCTTATTCTCACGTCATCTTCATGACTTCTGCTGTGTATCACAATGTTTGTGTCATTCGTGATACAACTCTTTTGCTGATTGTCACAGCCTATTTGATAAGATGGTTGATGTCATGAACCTTTAACTATTTACAGTTCCTTTGCACAGTTATGAAGACCGATTATAGACTTCGTCTAGTTGGGTGTACTTTGCTTGCATCTTCAGAGTATTGAGCCTATCTTAACATCACCATTATTTTGCTTGATGGCTTTTACCAGCCTGTGCATGACTCTCTGCTTGTATGTGATGTTCCTTTTGCTACAGAGTTTGAACCTTTGTATTGTGAAACAGGCATTGCCATATTTGCCAGCTGGTATGTGGCTCTGTGCCTGATCTGTTCCTTTAACTTACTGTAGTCTACTCACCTCTCTGCCCAGTTGTGATACTGAACTGTACCGTTTTGTTGATCTACTGAACATAACATCCAGCTTGTCAGTCTCACTTGTCTACATATTCCCAGCTACAGTCAGGATAATACTAACCAGCTGACTTATTTTCTAACAGCTGCCTATTGGCTCAATCCTAGGACCTTAACAGATTGTATAAAGGTGGGTTTACATCTACCTTCTATCTCAGTCTCTACTTCCTCAACATAAGTAACATGAGAATATTCAAGTGTACACATTTTTGCAAACAATAGTTTTAGAGTTCTCTATTGGGCCACCAGTGAGAACAAAGTTTGTACCTTTTAACTGAACCTTGTCAACTTGAAAGTCTCAATGGAAGACCTACTGAATGTCCCTATTTGAGATGGACAGTTTCTGATTCTGTCCTGCTGTTCCTCTGAGACACTCATATGTCCCTATTTGCAGAATTTCCCTTACACCCACCCACAGAGCACACAGACACACACACTGAACACCCAAACACGCCCACAATCATGCCAACTAACCAACATCCCATCCCAACACAGCTCCTCCTACAAAATGGTGACGGGCCACCATCAACCTGATGGAGTTCCTGATACCCAAGGGTGTGTAATAGTATTGTATATTGTTTAACTTTGTTGTTTTAAAGTGATGGTGGTATGAATCTTTCCATAATTAAGATAGCTAGGCACTGCTTGGTGTTTTCTGAAATGCACAGTAGTAAGGGCCATACTACGTAATAGGTCCTAAGCATCATGCTTCCTAAGGGGAGCTGCCTGTACAATTTCTAATTATACCCCTTTACAAATTATATGGAAGCAAAATTTTGCTGTTTTTTCAAATTAGTTATGTCACGCCGCACCGCACTAGCCGTTGCTAGGGGGGCACTGCGCCTGCTTCCCTGCTCTTTTGTCAGGGGCTGTGTCGGCTCCTGTTGCGTGCAACGCTGACGTCATCACCACACGCTCTCCGCTCTGATGCCGGTTGGGATCCCCTGTTGCGTGAATCCTACGCCTATGTAAGTTGCCATTTAGCAATCTATCACTTCCCAAGTATAGGTGTTACTCTGTGTGCTCCTGGGTGTGATAGACTGCTGATTACTGGATTGATATACTGCTGCTGAACTCTGCTTGTCTGACCACTCTGTCTGTTAACCCCTTAACTGCTGGATTGATATACTGCTGCTGAACTCTGCTTGTCTGACCACTTTGCCTGTTAACCCCTAAACTGCTGGATTGATATACTGCTGCTAAACTCTGCTTGTCTGACCACTCTGTCTGTTAACCCCTTAACTGCTGGATTGATATACTGCTGCTGAACTCTGCTTGTCTGACCACTTTGCCTGTTAACCCCTAAACTGCTGGATTGATATACTGCTGCTAAACTCTGCTTGTCTGACCACTCTGTCTGTTAACCCCTTAACTGCTGGATTGATATACTGCTGCTGAACTCTGCTTGTCTGACCACTTTGCTTGATTAACCCCTATTGTTCTGGATTGCCTCTCTGTTGCCAAACCCTGCCTGCCTGACCATTCTAGTGGTTAACCTTTGGACTGCTTTACCATTGCCAAACCCTGCCTGCCTGACCCTTCTTGTGGTTTACCCCTGAACTGCCTTTCTCTGATTCCCTGCCTGTTGCCACCGAAGACTATCCTGCCTGTGGTAAGCGCCGCTTAACTCATCTTGCAAACTTTCTCTGCTCTGGGATATTCCCTATCATTCCAGCTCGACGCCGGGATAAGAAGACTACTGGCCGATCTGATAGTAGAATATCCCACGAACATTACAGCTTATGGTTTTCAAAATGCTGCATTATGTGTTTTAACCACACTAAAATGATATTGAACTTTTACTTAAAGGGACACTGAATCCAAATGTTTTCTTTTGTGATCAGATATAGCATGCAATTTTAAGCAACTTTCTAATTTACTTCTATTATCAAATGTTCTTCATTCTCTTGGTATCTTTATTTAAAAAGCAAGAATGTAAGTTTAGATGCCGGCCCATTTTTGGTGAACAACCTGGGTTGTTCTTGCTGATTGGTGGATTGATTTAACTGACCAATGAACAAGTGCTGTCCAGGGTCTGAACCAAAGAATAACTTAGATGCAAATAAAAATAGCAAGAGAATGAAGAACATTTGATAATAGGAGTAAATTAGAAAGTTGCTTAAAATTGTATGCTCTGTCTGAATCACAAAAGAAAAAAATTGGGTTCAGTGTCCCTTTAATAATTATTGTAGTATTATAAATTTTATTTCAAGATAAACATAATAAACGTATAAAATTAAACTTTCATAATTCATACAAAGGGGCATATGCATCAAGCTCTGTATGGTTCTTGATGCCCCGTGTTTCTGGTGAGCCTGCAGGCTCACCAGAAACAGCAGTTATGGAGCAGCGGTCACAAAGACCACTACTCCATAACCTGTCCGCCTGCTCTGAGCACGCGGACAGACATCGCCGGAAATCAACCCGATCATGTACGATCGGGTTGTTTGACACCCCCCTGCGCGTTGCACCAGCAGCTCTGGTGCAATGCTGAATACAGCGAGTGTATTGCTCGCCGTATTCAGCGAGGTCTGGCGGACCTAATCCGCAGTGTCGCAGGGGCCAAAGCCTGCAGCTTTTAAAAAAAAAATGTTTGCAAAAAATCCAACTTATTTCTGATATAACATTTGCTTTGTTCTTTCTTTATCCTTTGTAGGCTCATAAGAACTCTGGAGTGTACGTGTGTCTTTAGAACTCTATAGCAGCAGTTTGAAGCCAGGAGCAGACTGAGACCAACTAGGTCTCCCAGGCAAAATATTGGGAAGGGCCCTCACCCTCACCCCAGGATCCCTTTAATCAGAGCCAGATGCCACACTCCAGATCCCCAGTAGAAAGAGATTCCCTATACAGACACAAGGCCCCACTCCTGGAACAAGAACAGGATCCCCACTCTAGAGCTAGGTCCCCCAATCAAGGGCCAAGGCCCCAACTCTGCCTACCCTTAACTGTTTAGTTACTGCTAGCACAACGTTCTGCCCTGCGCTAGCTCACAACCATTGACAAAGCTGTCATTAATGCAGCTGCGCTAGCTAACATATGAACCAGGTGGGGTAGGACTGTAGGCGCTCACTGTGTGTGTGGTACCATTCCCAGTACAATAATTTGCCTGCCCGCTGCCATCCGTTCCCTTACAGTAACAACCGCTAGCGTAGCTTAGTTGTCAGCAATGCACTAGCTCATTAAACCTACTGTGACTGTGAGTGGAGGCAGCGCACCAAGAACAACTTCAGGATGACTGGGGGGGGGGGGGGGCACAACATTATGCAGGTGGGGCCAGGGCCCCCTAGGCAATGCCACTGGTCCCTCCTGTGTGCTGGGTCCTCAGTCCAGGTCCTATTTGCCCGGTCCATGCCTGTTTGTTGCAATTTTGTATCTGTACGCTTCTGGGCTACTATGAGCCTACCTAGGTTTACTCTTCAACGAATGGTACAAAGAGAATTAAGCAAATCTGATATTAGAAGTAAATTGGATTTTTTTTTTACATTGCATGCTCTATTTAAATCATGAAAGTTTAATGTTTACTTTAATGTCCCTTTAATAATTTCTCATGTATCCCCATTTTCAATAAACGTATAAAATTGCTGCACATATAAAGCCTACACATCAGAATGATAAAGCAAAAAACCTTAAAGAGATCAGGTTATATGGCGCTGGAGAAGAATCAATATGTGGAATTAATACAAGATATTGCAGGACGGACGTCTAATCCCTGCCGGTGGATGCTCAAAGCTTTGCAAAGTCTCTGCGGACCATTTCACAGAGAACAGATTAAAGTACAGCTTTATAGGTACTTAGAATACTTTAATGCTGTTAAGTCTTTTTATCATTTTCTAATAATATGAGATTCGCTCAAGGAGAGAGAACTGCACAGCTGCCTTATGCAGGATTCTTCCCACTGAATACAAGTGGGAGTATCAATTCAGTCTTTGTAATAACAAAGGAAGATTTCGCCTACGATGATCATCTGCATTCATTTTGTACTTGTTACAGAAATACTTTTTTATTGTGTATCTACAATAAATGTCATAACTTATAAATGAGAGAAAACTTTACTTTTTACAAAAGTGCTTGTTGGTACATGAAAAACCACCAGTGCTGGACATATACTGGAGGGAGTTTTTAGCGTTATTTCTTTAGTAGAAAATAAGGACATTCTAATGGCAAAATGTAACAAAAATGCAGGACATTGGTGGTGAGCCAAATAGAAGTGGCATATGTAAGTAGATGACCATCATTTGCCATGTCCTGCTTAGAAGGGTAGATTTATGCAGTGGATACTGCTGTTTTCCGCATGAGCCTTCTGGCCCCTGCTAGCCGCCGATTGGCTGCGAATGTGCAGGGGGCAGCATTGCACAAGCATTTCACAAGAAATTGATGTCGAGCGAACATGATCATGTCCACCCAACATTTAATAAATTTACCACATATTGTGTTACATGTCCTAAGAGGGACTTAAGCTATGCAGAGGTTAAACACTTAGGGTTCTATTTATCTGGGTAGGCAGGCAGGGTTCCTAGAAAAAAAAAAAATATTTACTAAAGTAATTCAGTTACACCTATGGCAGACTCCTATATATAGTTAAGAAATTGTTAAAAACCCATGAAGAAAAAATATATTATTTTTTAAAATATGAATTTATTGTTTTAACATCTCTGAAAGAGATATGTTTTATATTAATAGGTACATTTTATAAATAAATTATTAAAATCAACATAATTCTTAAATATCCCTATGATTTTTTTTTACCTGATGTATCACAACTAACCCCTGCTGTGCTTGTGAATGGGATCTGAGTTAGCAGAGGGTAAAATAAACGGAATAAAATAATAGTATCACATTAAATCATGTCATGCTTTCCTGTAGATACTGATGGGCTGCTGATGTATAATCTGGGGGAGACCCTTACTTTTTATAATTACTGTTTCTATATTTAATTATGGAAGTCAATCCTGAGCTTTTGTGATTCATATAGAATGTATATTATAAGAAAAAATATTTAGTAGTTATCAAATTTAACTTTCTCCTGGTGTCCTTTGCTGAAACTTTCCTTCCTTGAGAGGAGCATGAAATTGACATGAAACCCTAAATTTCACTTTCAATTTTATAGATAAAGCATGTATTTATTCATTTATTTCAATTATCAATATTGCTTTATTCTCTTGGTATCCTTTGTTGAAGGTTGGAGCAATGCACTACGGGGATCTAGCTGAACACATTGGCAAGCCAATGACATGAGGCAATCAGCAGCTAGCTCCCAGCTAATGAGCCTACCTAGGTATGCTTTTCAACAAAGGATACCAAAAGAACTAAGCAAATTGGAAAGTTGTTTAAAATTTCATGTTTGATCGGAATAATGAAGGAAAAATGAGTTTCATATCCATTTAAGCACTATAACATTGTTACAAACACTGCTGCCATATAATGCTGAAGACGTGCACGCTCCTACTTCAGTATGCTCTAAAAAAAGTCAACTTAAAGTTCTTTTTTTTTGTTAATTGTACACTCTATCAGAAAATATATATAATATTGTTTCACAATGCCATGATGAGAGTATGTACAGTTAAAGAGACAGTAAAGTAAAAAATAAGCTTTCAGAATTTACATAGAGAAGGTAATTTGGAAAACTTACTTAGATGATTTAATTTGCTTTGTACTCTTAAGATCCTTTGTTGAAAAAATATACCTAAGTAATTCTTTACTGGGTGCTAACTGTTGATTGGTGGCTTCACATGTATGCTTTTTGTCATTGGCTCACCAGATGTGTTCAGCTAGCTCACAGTAGTGAATTGCTTATCCTTCAACAAGGGACACCAAGAGAATTAAGGAAATTTGACTACAATAAATTGGAAATCTGTTTAAATTGTGTGCACTATCTGAATCATGGAAGAAAATGTTTGGGTTTTATGTCCCTTTAAGTTTGTCTAAGCAGGGCTTCCATACAGGTGAGCAATCTGTAAATGTAATACCTGGGCGTAGGGTAGGGTCATTAGAAATAGATCTGTGGGTGGTTAGTTTAGGGGTCATTTACCTGTAATTTTCAATATTTTGAAAAGTGACAACAACGCTAAAATTAAATTGAAGAGAAAAATACAATTTCAGTTGAAATAATAAAAACAAAACAGAGTTAAGCAGAGTATCGGATGCCCTTGTAGTCAGTATCATAGTGTAATAATCTGCTACCATTCTTTGCAGCCAAGAGTTAAAATGGCTGACCAATCCCATGAGCCCCACCTTATAAATACAGCTGCTCTGCAGTGAGCTGCCTCCTCCCCATATGAGAAGTCTGCTAAGGTGAGTATAGTACAACTATGGTCTATATGACATGATAAACTGGGGAGCCGCAGAACAATTTATTGGCATTATAGGAGGAGAATTGGGGCCAGTGTGCGGTCCACCCTGGTTTTCATTTAAACAATCCGAGTTTGACAGTCATATAAAGGTGTAAGTGCCATTTTAAAGGCTGTGAATACATCCCTTGTTTTAATGAGATTGTGAATATTTTATTATTACAAAGAAATGTAATTTTTTTCACCCCATAAAATAAGAGACAACAAATAATAGTTTAAAATACCAATTACATAATGTAACACAGCCCTGCTCTGAATACATGTAACGTGTATGTAGTATGCAGACTGGCAGAGAGGGCTGATGGGAACAATGACACATGTTGTGTTTTTAGAACAGATTACACATTTAGCTAACCGTACTACTATAGCAGGTTAGTATGGAATAGTATACAATCAATTAAAGGGATAGGAAAGTCAAAATTAAATTTGCATGATTCAGATAGTGTGTAATTTTAAGACACTTTTAAATTTACTTCTATTTTCAAATGTGCTTTGTTCTCTTAGTATCCCTTGTTAAAAAAAATATGCACATAACCTACACTAGTGGGAGCTGCTGCTAATTGGTTCCTGCACACATTTGTCTCTTGTGATTGGCTAACTAGATGTGTTTAGCTTCCTGTCAGTAGTGCAATGCTGTCCCTTCAGCAATGGATAACAAGAGAATGAAGCAAATTTGATAACAGAAGTAAATAGGAAAGTTGTTTAAAATTGTATGTTCTATCTGAACCATAAAAGAAAAGGTTGGGGGTATACTATCTCTTTAAGTAATGTTACTTTTTTTCTCACTAAAGATTGTACTTTTTTCATTTCAAAAGTGTTTGTGCTGGGCAAAATGCTTTTAAAAGGATGGAAAGGTCAAAATGAAAATATACATTGATGGATTTCCATTTTAAACAGAAGAATTTTTGCATTATTCTACCTTTTACATTTGCTTCTAGTAAACTTTATTACTGTTTGTCAGCAGTATATGTACATATGCTGTGAGGGCAAGTGCATCAGTATTTAAACACTAGGAATACTGGTGCGAGTGCCCTCACAGCATATGTACATAGTAACTTTTACTAGAAGTATTTTAGTTAATAAAAGTATATTGCAAAAATGTTTCTATTTAAATTTTCTGCCAGTTAGAAGCTGAGCCCCAAGGATTGGCACATATGCATGCATCTTTAATAACTTAACAGAATTAACCTTTCCTTTTCAATGTCAAATATTTTAACATTTTCGTAACTGCATTTCATATGCATAGGCGAAGAACTTGTCCAAAATCCCAGAGAATTTTTAACATTTTTGCTATCACTCCATTTAAAGTAGACAACTCAAGGATTTGATCTAGACCCATTTTGGTATATTTAATGTCACCTTTTAACTCCAAATGTGATATATATATATATATATAAAAATAATAATAATAATAATTTTTTCATACATTTTGGGTTTCTCACTAAAGGGACATTTAACACCAGAATTTTTGCTTTTTTAAAAGATAGATAATCCCTTAATTACCCATTCTTTAGTTTTGCATAACCAACACAGTTAAATAAAACACATTTTACCTCTGTGATTACCTTGTATCTAAAGCCTCTGCAGACTGCCCCCTTATTTCAGTTCATTTGACAGATTTGCATTTTAGCCAATTAGTGCTCACGCCTCTGTAAATTCACTTGCATGAGCTCAATGTTATCTACATGAAACACATGAACTAATGCCCTCTAGTGGTGAAAAACTGTTAAATGCAGAGGCGGCCTTCAAGGTCTAAGAAATTAGCATATGAACCTCCTAGGTTTAGCTTTCAACTAAGAATACCTAGAGAACAAATCGAAATTGGTGATAAAAGTAAATTGAAAAGTTATTTAAAATTACATGCCCTATTTGAATCATGAAAGTTTTCTTTGGACTTCACTGTCCCTTTAAATGATTTACATACCTCTTGTGCAATCATGGCAAAAATGGTTGTAAAAGCTTCTCTAGAATCCCCTTTGTTCAGAAATAGCAGACATATATGACTTTGCCATTGCTTTTTGGTAATTAGAAGGCCACTAATTGCAGCTGTGCACCACACTTCTATTATTCCCGTCAGTGAAGGGGTTAATCAGGCAGTTTGTAAAGTTAATTTTAGCTTTAGTGTAGAGATTACCCTCCCACCTGACACTTCCTACCCCTTGATCTCTACATGATCCCTCCCAAACAGCTCTTTCCTCCCTCTCCCCACACTGGTCACCACCATCTTAGGTACTGGCAGACAGTCTGACAGTATGCAGTTTTACTTCTTTTTTTTTTTATTATTTTTAATATATATAGGGGGGGGGGGGTTCTGCAGTTTAGTGATCCTCCTCAACTGTCCCACCTCCCTTCTGTAGTGCAGTGGTCCCTCCTCCCCAGTATTTCCTGCTGTTCCTCTACTCAGAGCTTTGTTCTGTCTTATGTTCAAGTGAAATAAATGACTTTATTACAACAGTTCTCACTAAATGTAGCCAAAACAAAATCAATAACCCTAGGAACTATACATCTAGTCAGTTGTTGGTAAGGCAGCCATTTTGTATACGTGTTGCATGACTTCTTTAAAGTCTGTGGCACAAATCTGATATTAAGGATTAGTAATTAGATCCAGACATTTTTATCATGAAACGGAAAAACTTATGTTCTATGCATGGTGAAAATATTTTGTGACATTTAAAAAAAAAAAAAAAAAAAAAAAAAAAAACATTAAGATTAAAGTTTATTATACTTTGCTTTATTCTCCAGTTCTTTGTAAACAAACTTTTAAAATATTGTTTTAAAACTATTCAGAATACAGTATTAGGAGTATAAAAAGAAGTTAAAGGGACATGAGTCAAAATTAAATTGTTCAGAGTTTGCAGTTTTTTAAGAGATTTTCAATTCACTTAATTCTCTTGATATCCTTTGTTTGAAAAACATTACAAGGAAGGCTCTTGAGCAGCAATGCACTAAAGGGAGCTTGCCAGTGTCTAGTGGCTAAACACAAGCCTCTTGTTGTTGGCTCACCAGATATGTTCGGCTTCCAGTAATACATTGATGCTCTGAAGCTGACTTTCACTATGTGTTTAACCTCACTTGTAGGGGTTAAACGGTTATATGCAAGAAATATTACTACATTTCTAATAAAGTACAAAAAGAAAATGCTCTAATTTATGTCCCATTAAACATTAACAGTTTGTCATATTTGTTTTGTTTATTTTTAACGTCATAAGAATATTGAAGCTTTATGGCATTTATATTTCAATGCATCTGTTTATTTTTTCATCCACAGAATTAAGTGTTAAATCATGGAGCAGAAACCAAACTGGAGACGCCCAATGACTCAAAGACCAAAGGAGAGAGCCACAATTCCCATCTGCTCTGAAAGGTATGAAATCTTTAAAGGGACAGTCTAGTCAAAATTAAACTGTCATGTTTACTCCTATTATCAATTTTTATTTGTTCTCTTGGCATCTTTATTTGCAAAAGCAAGAATGTAGCCACCAATCAGCAAGAACTATCCAGGTGCTGAACCAAAAATGATCTGGCTCCTAAGCTTATATTCAAATAAAGATACCAAGAGAATGAAGACAAATTGATAATAGGAGTAAATTAGAAAGTTGCTTAAAATTGCTGCTCTGAGTCATGAAAGTTTAATTTTGACTAGACTGTCCCTTTAATAAAAAAAAAGCTCAATCAAAATGTATCAAATGAGTTTCTTTGAAGTGAGATTTCCATACACAAAGCTGGCAATCTCACAAACAGCAGGCTAACTCATGTAGGTGCATCTCAGACACTCTGTATCTGCCTGGAGATGTATTTGTAAACAGCAGTAGCTGAAGTTCCTATTCAAAATGTTCAGACTCTCTCACCGGAGGGGGAGGAGCAAAGCTAGCTTGGAAGCATCACTGAGTTTAGTGACAGGGATAACTTTTTAAAGGGACCTATACTAGGTTGGGGCTGCTTTTTTAATGCTGAGATAAGAGCACAGAGATCAGAATTTCTAGAGTTAACACAGATGCGGATTGATGATAATGCTCTTCGTACTGCGCACAGAAAATACCTGCATAATTATGGTAGCCTACATGCACATTTCTCCAGTGTAGGGGAGGGGGGGGTTTGATAAACCCCTTTTCGTCTACTAGATACGACGAGTCCACAGATTCATCCTTACTTGTGGGATATTATCCTCCTGTTAACAGGAAGTGGCAAAGAGCGCCATAGCAGAGCTGTCTCTATAGCTCCTCCCTTGACTCCACCCCCCAGTCATTCTCTTTGCCTACACTAAGTAATAGGAAGAGGTAAGTGAAAGAGGTGTTAAAATGATAGTTTTATTTTCTTCAAGCAAGACTTTTTTATTTTAAATGGTACCGGTGAGTGCTATTTTTTCTCAGGCAGCAGATGGATGAAGATTCCTGCCTGGAGACTGATGATCTTAGCAATTGTCACTAAGATCCAGAGAAGTTCCCACAGAATGGCTGAGGAGTACTTGAGAAGCTTCAGTGTGGGGAATGTTTTTCATGCTACAAGCATTGCGGTATGTTCAGTCAGAGAGACTGTGGTATTTCAGAACTGGCTGACAGTGTTCCCATAAGGGAAGAAGTAAGCAGTAATCCTATATGTGATAGAAGGGTATTACTAGGACCTGTATGTTATGGGCTGAAAATTGGTTGACACTGATAACATAATGTTTTTTGAGACAAAACGGTTTTATGTTTAGAGGGCAACATAACGTTTTTGTGAGCAAACGTTTTTATGTTTGATGGCACTGGAGGGTTTCACATGGCTAACAATATTAGATTGGGTATATGAAAGACCCAGATGGCTAGGTTCTAGACCGCTTTACAGCGGTTTTTACTTGGCAGAGAGACATCGATATAGATGGGCGAGGCCTAATTTTGCCCCTCAGATGCGCAAGTTGAAATTCCTATGCAAGCAGCAAGCTCCAGCTCCGGTGGGCCTAAACTGAAAGATTTAGCCTAAAGGAAGTGATAGAGTGAATTAACAGACCCCTGAGGGCAGGTAGTTGCTTTTTTAATTTTATAACGTTTTTGAGTAACGTTTTTTTCCATTAAGGGTTAAGCATACCTTACTTGTGGTGCAATCTTAGCTGGCAAGATAAGACACATATATACTAAAATTGTGATAATTATAACATTTTAGAGCAGTTTTGTAAAAATTGTACGCTTTTTTACTCTTAAAGGCGCAGTACCGTTTTTCAGATTGTTTTATTCACTAAATAAAGTGTTTTCAAGACTGTTTGTGGTCATTACTAGTCTGTTTCAACATGTCTGACATTGAGGAAAGTCAATGTTCTATGTGTTTAGAAGCCATTGTGGAACCCCCACTTAAAATGTGTCCCTCATGCACTGAAAGGGCCTTACATTGCAAAGAACATATTTTAGGTGATAAAAGTATGTCTCAGGATGATTCTCAGTCTGAAGAGAATCAGGTTATGCCATCCAAGTCTCCTGAAGTGTCAACTTTTAACGCCCGATTAAGCGACGCCTAGTACTTCTAGTGCGTCTAATTCTTTTACCCTGCAAGATATGGCTGCAGTTATGTCTACTACCCTCACAGAGGTATTATCTAAACTGCCAGGTTTACAGGGTAAGCGCAGCAGGTCAGGTATTAGAGTAAATGCTGAGCCCTCTGATGCTTTATTGGCCATCTCCGATGTACCCTCAGTGTTCTGATTTGGGGGTGGGGGAATTGCTGTCTGAGGGAGAGCTTTCAGGGACGGGAAAGATGTTCCCTCAAACAGACTCAGACATGACGGCCTTTAAGTTTAAGCTTGAACTCATCCGCTTGTTACTCCGGGAGGTTTTAGTGACTCTGGGTGATTGTGACCCTATTGTAATCCCACCAGAGAAATTGTGTAAAATGGATAAATATCTAGAGGTCCCTACTTACACTAATGTTTTTCCAGTCCCTAAAAGGATTTCGTACATTGTTACTAAGGAATGGGATAGACCAGGCATTCCGTTCTCTCCCCCTCCTACTTTTAAGAAAATGTTTCCCATATCTGACACCATTCAGGATTCCTGGCAGACGGTCCCTAAGGTGGAGGGAGCTATTTCTACCCTGGCTAAGCGTACAACTATACCTATTGAGGACAGTTGTGCTTTCAAAGATCCTATGGATAAAAAATTAGAGGGTCTTTTAAAGAAATTGTTTATTCATCAGGGTTTTCTTCTACAACCTATAGCGTGCATTGTTCCAGTAACTAATGCAGCAGCTTTTTGGTTTGAGGCTCTAGAGGAGTCTCTTAAGGTTGAGACCCCATTAGATGATATTTTGGATAGAATTAAGGCTCTCAAGCTAGCTAATTTTTTTTATTACTGATGCCGTTTTTTAAATGGCTAAATTAGCGGCAAAGAATGCAGGCTTTGCCATTTTAGCGCGTCAAGCGTTATGGCTTAAGTCTTGGTCTGCTGATGTGTCATCAAAATCTAAACTTTTAGCTATTCCTTTTAAAGGTAAGACCCTATTCGGGCCTGAATTAAAGGAGATCATTTCCGACATTACTGGAGGTAAAGGTCATGCCCTTCCTCAGGACAAGACGGTTAAAATGAGGGTCAAACAATATAATTTTCGTTCCTTTCGAAACTTTAAAACTCTACTTCCTCCTCCACCACAAAGCAGGAGGGGAATTTTGCACAATCCAAATCAGTCTGGAGACCTAACCAGACCTGGAATAAAGGTAAACAGTCCAAGAAGCCCGCTGCTGCTACCAAGACAGCATGAAGGGGCAGCCCCCGATCCGGGACCGGATCTAGTAGGGGGCAGACTTTCTATCTTCGCTCAGGCTTGGGCAAGGGATGTTCAGGATCCCTGGGCATTAGAAATCGTGACCCAGGGGTATCGACTAGAATTCAAGGATTTTCTCCCAAGAGGGAGATTTAATCTTTCACGTTTGTCTGTAGACCAGACAAAAAGAGAGGCGTTCTTACGCTGTGTAGAAGACCTATATACCATGTGTGTAATCTGCCCAGTTCCAAAACTAGAACAGGGGCAGGGGTTTTACTCAAATCTGTTAGTGGTTCCCAAAAAAGAGGGAACCTTCAGACTGATTTTAGATCTCAAATGCCTAAACAAATTTCTCAGAGTCCCATCGTTCAAGATGGAGACCATTCAAACTATTTTACCAATGATCCAGGAGGGTCAATATATGACTACCGTGGACTTAAAGGATGCGTATCTTCACATTCCTATCCACAGAGATCACCAGTTTCTCAGGTTCGCCTTCCTGAACAAACACTACCAGTTTGTGGCCCTCCCTTTTCAGGTTGGCCACAACTCCCAGAATCTTCACAAAGGTGCTAGGGTCCTTTCTGGCGGTTCTAAGGCCGTGGGGCATAGCAGTAGCACCCTATCTGGATGATATTTTGATTCAGGCGTCAACTTACCAGCTAGCCAAATCTCACATGGACATCGTGTTGGCTTTTCTAAGAACTCATGGGTGGAAGGTGAATATACAAAAGAGTTCACTAGTTCCACTGACAAGCGTTCCATTCCTAGGAACTCTGATAGACTCGGTAGACATGAAAATATTTCTGACAGAGGTCAGAAAGTAAAAAATCTTAACTACTTGCCGGGAGATTCAGTCAACTCCTCGGCCATCAGTGGCGCAGTGTATGGAGGTCATTGGATTAATGGTAGCAGCAATGGACATCGTTCCGTTTGCTCGCTTACATCTCAGACCACTGCAGCTGTGCATGCTCAGACAGTGGAATGGGGATTATGTGGCTTTATCTCCCCAGATAAATCTGGATCTAGAGACCAGAGACTCTCTTCTTTGGTGGTTGTCACAGGATCATCTGTCCCAGTGAATGTGCTTCCGCAGACCAGCATGGGTCATAGTGACGACGGACACCAGCCTCTTGGGCTGGGGTGCAGTCAGAATTCCCTGAAGGCTCAGGGTGTTTGGACTCAGGAGGAGTCCCTACTACCAATCAATATTCTGGAACTGAGAGCAATATTCAATGCGCTTCAAGCGTGGCCTCAGTTGGCTTTGGCCAAATTCATAAGATTCCAGTCGGACAAAATATCACGACTGTAGCATATATCAATCATCAAGGGGGAACAAAGAGTTCTCTAGCGATGTTGGCAGTTTCCAAGATAATTAGATGGGCAGAGACTCACTCTTGCCATCTATCAGCAATCTACATCCCAGGAGTAGAGAACTGGGAAGCGGATTTTCTAAGTCATCAGACTTTTCATCCGGGGGAGTGGGAGCTCCATCCGGAGGTGTTTGCGGCATTGATTCGTCAATGGGGCACACCGGAATTGGATCTGATGGCATCTCGTCAGAATGCCAAACTTCCTTGTTACGGATCCAGATCAAGGGATCCCCAAACAGTACTGATAGATGCTCTAGCAGTACCTTGGTCGTTCAACCTGGCTTATGTTTCCTCCCTTTCCTCTCCTGCCTCATCTGATTGCCAGAATCAAACAGGAGAGGGCTTCGGTAATCTTGATAGCACCTTCGTGGCCACGCAGGACTTGGTATGCAGATCTAGTGGAAATGTCATCTCTGCCACCGTGGAAACTGCCACAGAGACAGGACCTTCTCATTCAAGGTCCGTTCCAACATCCAAATCTAAATTCTCTGCAGCTGACTGCTTGGAGATTGAACGCTTGATTTTATCTAAGCGGGGAGTCTGTTATTGATACCTTGATTCAGGCTCGGAAGCCTGTCACTAGGAAAATTTACCATAAGATATGGCGTAAATATCTTTATTGGTGCAAATCCAAGGGCTACTCATGGAGTAGGGTTAGGATTCCTAGGATTTTGTACTTTCTCCAAGAAGGATTGGAGAATGGATTATCGACTAGTTCCTTAAAGGGACAAATTTCTGCTTTGTCAATTTTACTACACAAGCGTCTGGCGGATGTCCCAGCCTTTAATTTGTTTTCAATTATCTACATTACTTGCTGGAGTGTATTAAATTTTCCATTGTTCTCTCAAGTATTGATAATTGGTTTATGGACAAATATAAGATAAAGAAGCATGTATATGTACACAAAGTAATAAGATCTGATTATACCTACAAGCCAGGGGCATATTTTGGCCCAGGCAAACAAGGCACTTGCCTGGAGCGGCAGATTGGGAGGGGGCAGCACTTATTATACTTGTTAGTAGCTTAGTGTTATTTTAGAAGTATTATACAGCTGTATAAGGGATATTTTGCCCAAAGAGCTTACATTCTAGGTGGTATAGGAGACTACCCATGGAGGTTATAGTTTAGAAGTAGCACTAAACCTTTATTTTATTCAGCTAGCTATTGCCTTTTATTTCTGTTGGCTACCAGCACTTAGTATTGTGTTTAGGGAAGTATTGTTTCAAGAAATCTCTGTTTGTGTACGCTACTGCTACAAGCTCAACCCATATTATTAGGTTCTGGCTTCAAAACACAAAACCATCTAATTCATATACACAAATATAAACCTTAAAAAGCAAATTTCATACATTTTATACTCTGCAGCTTGTAAAAAAACAAAAAAAAGTAATTGGAAACACATTAAAGGAAAAACAATTTTATAGCATACTGTCCCTTTAATCTCTGTGTAGTTGCTCCACTAATTTATTAAGCTTACGCTTCAAATGGAAATCTGGGCAGACTAAATATGCCTTCTGGTTTTTATCTGCCATCCAGATCTGTCTCTATTAGTGAACTGAACAAGGGCATCTGTGCTAATGATTATTGGCAGTAATCTCTTCTCCCCCTTGGACTTATTTAACACTGAAGCAGCACTTTTTTCTGTTCTTTCTTGGCATGGCACAAGGTCTGTTTTCAACATCACACCATAGTGGTAGGAGTGTTTACATGTGTACAGTATCTTGGTGATATCTGGTATATGTAGGGTTATTTGTTGCAGTTCTGCTAGATATGTAGCAGCTGCTAACACTGTTATGCACTGGAGAATGTATTTGCAGAACTCAACGCACGTTACTCCTGTCTTGTATCCCATTATCTGAGAACCTGTTAAGAAACAGGGCCCCATATCTCACTACCATAGAGTAGTATGGGAGTTCATCATGATGCTTTTATAAATGTTCCTCCCTGTTTTTACTGGTGGCTCAAGACAATATGAATTCTTCATATGGCAGACAATTCTGTGTGCTTTCTCAGCTTGCTTATGGGGCTGTGTTTTTCCAGTGTTGCCAGGCTTTCTTTTAAAGCTGCAGATTGTCAGCATATAATAGGATTTGATGTTCATGTTAAATTAAATTATTCCTGGTAGTTCTGAAGATTCCATGGATGTGGCCAACTCATTGATATAGGTATTGAAATATAACCCATTTTATTTTGCTGCTTTGGTGAGGTAGCTCAGTTGGTAAAATGCCCTGACTAAAAAACCTGTTCAAAGGTCACAGGTTCAAATGCCAGCAGGGCCGACTCAGTCCTTCATCCTTCTGAGGTCGGTAAAATAAGTAACAAACACATAGATCTACGGCGCTCACCCACTCCACGACATCCACGTCAGCGTATCTTCGGCGTGTGCACACGTCAGCTAGTAACCTGCTTCAGAACGAGGGTGCATCCAGACAGCGTCCCCGTTAGAACGCCAAGCAGAATCACAGGTAAAAATAAGACAGTCCGTAGCAACTCCTCCTTATGAAAGCACAGGGACTCCAAGTTAAAAAGTATAACAAAGTCTTTATTGAAGATAGTATAACATAAAACCAAATAATCAGATCAAATTTAAAACATATGTGATGTTAACCCTACCTGTTTATGTAAAAAGGTTAAATACGCATTTCTCCAACATAGGTGTGTCCGGTCCACGGCGTCATCCTTACTTGTGGGATATTCTCCTCCCCAACAGGAAATGGCAAAGAGCCCAGCAAAGCTGGTCACATGATCCCTCCTAGGCTCCGCCTACCCCAGTCATTCTCTTTGCCGTTGCACAGGCAACATCTCCACGGAGATGGTTAAGAGTTTTTTGGTGTTTAAATGTAGTTTTTATTCTTCAATCAAGTGCTTGTTATTTTAAAATAGTGCTGGTATGTACTATTTACTCTGAAACAGAAAAGAGATGAAGATTTCTGTTTGTAAGAGGAAGATGATTTTAGCAAACGTTACTAAAATCGATTGCTGTTTCCACACAGGACTGTTGAGATGAAGTAACTTCAGTTGGGGGAAACAGTTGGCAGACTTTTCTGCTTGAGGTATGACTGGCCACATTTCTAACAAGACTATGTAATGCTGGAAGGCTGTCATTTCCCCTTATGGGGACCGGTAAGCCATTTTCTTAGATTAAGTAAAAGAATAAAGGGCTTCATAAGGGCTTAAAAAACTGGTAGACATTTTTCTGGGCTAAAGCGATTACTTTGCTAAGCATATTTTGCAGATTATAACTCTTAATAGTTATTATAATCTTGGGGATTGTTTAGAAAAACGGCAGGCACTGTATTGGACACCTTTTTCAGATGGGGGCCTTTTCTAGTTATAGGCAGAGCCTCATTTTCGTGCAGTTGTTTTTGGAGAGCAAGGCATGCAGATGCATGTGTGAGGAGCTAAGAACCACTGAAAAAGCTTATAGAAGGCGTCATTTGGTATCGTATTCCCCTCTGGGCTTGGTTGGGTCTCAGCAAAGCAGATACCAGGGACTGTATAGGGGTTAAATGTAAAAACGGCTCCGGTTCCGTTATTTTAAGAGTTAAAGCTTTCAAATTTGGTGTGCAATACTTTTAAGGCTTTAAGACACTGTGGTGAAATTTTGGTGAATTTTGAACAATTCCTTCATACTTTTTCACATATTCAGTAATAAAGTGTGTTCAGTTTGAAATTTAAAGTGACAGTAACGGTTTTATTTTAAAACGTTTTTTGTGCTTTGTTGACAAGTTTAAGCCTGTTTAACATGTCTGTACCATCAGATAAGCTATGTTCTATATGTATGAAAACCAAGGTTTCTCCCCATTTAAATTTATGTGATAATTGTGCCATAGTGTCCAAACAAAGTAGGGACAATGATGCCACAGATAATGATATTGCCCAAGATGATTCCTCAAATGAGGGGAGTAAGCATGATACTACATCATCCCCTTCTGTGTCTACACCAGTTTTGCCCACACAAGAGGCCCCTAGTACATCTAGTGCGCCAATACTTATTACCATGCAACAATTAACGGCTGTAATGGATAATTCTATTGGAAACATTTTATCCAAAATGCCTACTTATCAGAGAAAGCGCGATTGCTCTGTTTTAAACACAGCAAGAGGACGCTGATGATAACTGTTCTGACATACCCTCACACCAATCTGAAGGGGCCAGGAGGGAGGTTTTGTCTGAGGGAGAAATTTCAGATTCAGGAAAAATTTCTCAACAAGCTGAACCTGATGTTGTAACATTTAAATTTAAATTAGAACATCTCCGCGCACTGCTTAAGGAGGTATTATCTACTCTGGATGATTGTGACAATTTGGTCATTCCAGAGAAATTATGTAAGATGGACAAGTTCCTAGAGGTTCCGGTGCCCCCCGACGCCTTTCCTATACCCAAGCGGGTGGCGGACATAGTAAATAAGGAGTGGGAAAGGCCCGGCATACCTTTTGTTCCTCCCCCTATATTTAAGAAATTATTTCCTATAGTCGACCCCAGAAAGGACTTATGGCAGACAGTCCCCAAGGTCGAGGGGGCGGTTTCTACTCTAAACAAACGCACTACTATTCCTATAGAAGATAGTTGTGCTTTCAAAGATCCTATGGATAAAAAATTAGAGGGTTTGCTTAAAAAGATGTTTGTTCAGCAAGGTTACCTTCTACAACCAATTTCATGCATTGTTCCTGTCACTACGGCAGCGTGTTTCTGGTTCGAGGAACTAGAAAAGTCGCTCAATAAAGAATCTTCGTATGAGGAGGTTATGGACAGAGTTCAAGCACTTAAATTGGCTAACTCTTTTATTTTAGATGCCGCTTTGCAATTAGCTAGATTAGCGGCGAAAAATTCAGGGTTTGCTATCGTGGCGCGCAGAGCGCTTTCGCTAAAGTCTTGGTCAGCGGATGTGTCTTCCAAGACAAAATTGCTTAACATCCCTTTCAAGGGTAAAACACTGTTTGGACCTGATTTGAAAGAGATTATTTCAGACATCACCGGGGGAAAGGGCCACGCCCTCCCTCAGGATAGGTCTTTTAAGGCTAAAAATAAGCCTAATTTTCGTCCCTTTCGCAGAAACGGACCAGCCTCTAATTCTACATCCTCTAAGCAAGAGGGTAATACTTCACAACCCAAACCAGCCTGGAGACCTATGCAAGGCTGGAACAAGGGTAAGCAGGCCAAGAAGCCTGCCACTGCTACCAAAACAGCATGAAGGGATGGCACCCGATCCGGGACCGGATCTGGTGGGGGGCAGACTTTCTCTCTTTGCTCAGGCTTGGGCAAGAGATGTTCAGGATCCTTGGGCACTAGAAATAGTTTCTCAAGGTTATCTCCTGGAATTCAAGGAACTACCCCCAAGGGGAAGGTTCCACAGGTCTCAATTATCTTCAAACCAAATAAAAAGACAGGCATTCTTACATTGTGTAGAAGACCTGTTAAAGATGGGAGTAATTCATCCAGTTCCAATAAGAGAACAAGGGATGGGGTTTTATTCCAACCTGTTCATAGTTCCCAAAAAAGAGGGAACATTCAGACCAATTTTAGATCTCAAGATCCTAAACAAATTTCTCAGGGTTCCATCGTTCAAAATGGAAACCATTCGAACGATCCTTCCCACCATCCAGGAAGGTCAATTTATGACCACGGTGGATTTAAAGGATGCGTACCTACATATTCCTATCCACAAGGAACATCATCAGTTCCTAAGGTTCGCTTTTCTGGACAAGCATTACCAGTTTGTGGCACTTCCATTCGGATTAGCCACTGCTCCGAGAATTTTCACAAAGGTACTAGGGTCCCTTCTAGCGGTTCTAAGACCAAGGGGCATTGCAGTAGTACCTTACTTGGACGACATCCTGATTCAAGCGTCGTCTCTGTCAAAAGCAAAGGCTCATACGGACATCGTCCTAGCCTTTCTCAGATCTCACGGATGGAAAGTGAACAAAGAAAAAAGTTATCTGTCCCCGTCAACAAGAGTTCCCTTCTTGGGAACAATAATAGATTCCTTAGAAATGAGGATTTTTCTGACAGAGGTCAGAAAATCAAAAATTCTAAGCTCTTGTCAAGTACTTCATTCTGTTCTTCGTCCTTCCATAGCGCAGTGCATGGAAGTAATAGGATTGATGGTTGCAGCAATGGACATAGTTCCTTTTGCACGAATTCATCTAAGACCATTACAACTGTGCATGCTCAGACAGTGGAATGGGCATTATACAGACTTGTCTCCGACGATTCAAGTAGATCAAAAGACCAGAGATTCACTCCGTTGGTGGCTGATCCTGGACAATCTGTCACAGGGAATGAGCTTCCGCAGACCAGAGTGGGTCATTGTCACGACCGACGCCAGTCTGGTGGGCTGGGGCGCGGTCTGGGAACCCCTGAAAGCTCAGGGTCTATGGTCTCGGGAAGAATCTCTTCTCCCGATAAACATTCTGGAACTGAGAGCGATATTCAATGCTCTTAAAGCTTGGCCTCAACTAGCAAAGGCCAAATTCATAAGGTTTCAATCAGACAACATGACGACTGTTGCATATATCAACCATCAGGGGGGAACAAGGAGTTCCCTGGCGATGGAAGAAGTGACCAATATAATTCAATGGGCGGAGGATCACTCCTGCCACTTGTCTGCAATCCACATCCCAGGAGTGGAAAATTGGGAAGCGGATTTTCTGAGTCGTCAGACATTCCATCCGGGGGAGTGGGAACTCCATCCGGACATCTTTGCCCAAATAACTCAATTATGGGGCATTCCAGACATGGATCTGATGGCGTCTCGTCAGAACTTCAAGGTTCCTTGCTACGGGTCCAGATCCAGGGATCCCAAGGCGACTCTAGTAGATGCACTAGTAGCACCTTGGACCTTCAACCTAGCTTATGTATTCCCACCGTTTCCTCTCATTCCCAGGCTGGTAGCCAGGATCAATCGGGAGAGGGCTTCGGTGATCTTGATAGCTCCTGCGTGGCCACGCAGGACTTGGTATGCAGACCTGGTGAATATGTCATCGGCTCCACCATGGAAGCTACCTTTGAGACAGGACCTTCTTGTTCAAGGTCCATTCGAACATCCGAATCTGGTTTCCCTCCAACTGACGGCTTGGAGATTGAACGCTTGATTTTATCAAAGCGTGGGTTTTCAGATTCTGTAATAGATACTCTGATTCAGGCTAGAAAGCCTGTAACTAGAAAAATTTACCATAAAATATGGAAAAAATATATCTGTTGGTGTGAATCTAAAGGATTCCCATGGAACAAGATAAAAATTCCTAAGATTCTATCCTTTCTACAAGAAGGTTTGGAGAAAGGATTATCTGCAAGTTCTCTGAAGGGACAGATCTCTGCTTTATCTGTTTTACTTCACAAAAGGCTGGCAGCTGTGCCAGATGTTCAAGCATTTGTTCAGGCTCTGGTTAGAATCAAGCCTGTTTACAGACCTTTGACTCCTCCCTGGAGTCTAAATCTAGTTCTTTCAGTTCTTCAAGGGGTTCCGTTTGAACCCTTACATTCCGTAGATATTAAGTTATTATCTTGGAAAGTTTTGTTTTTGGTTGCAATTTCTTCTGCTAGAAGAGTTTCAGAGTTATCTGCTCTGCAGTGTTCTCCGCCCTATCTGGTGTTCCATGCAGATAAGGTGGTTTTGCGTACTAAGCCTGGTTTTCTTCCGAAAGTTGTTTCCAACAAAAATATTAACCAGGAGATAGTTGTACCTTCTTTGTGTCCGAATCCAGTTTCAAAGAAGGAACGTTTGTTACACAATTTGGACGTAGTCCGTGCTCTAAAATTCTATTTAGAGGCTACTAAAGATTTCAGACAAACATCTTCTTTGTTTGTTGTTTATTCTGGTAAAAGGAGAGGTCAAAAAGCAACTTCTACCTCTCTTTCCTTTTGGCTTAAAAGCATTATCCGATTGGCTTATGAGACTGCCGGACGGCAGCCTCCTGAAAGAATCACAGCTCACTCCACTAGGGCTGTGGCTTCCACATGGGCCTTCAAGAACGAGGCTTCTGTTGACCAGATATGTAAGGCAGCGACTTGGTCTTCTCTGCACACTTTTGCCAAATTTTACAAATTTGATACTTTTGCTTCTTCGGAGGCTATTTTTGGGAGAAAGGTTTTGCAAGCTGTGGTGCCTTCCGTTTAGGTGACCTGATTTGCTCCCTCCCTTCATCCGTGTCCTAAAGCTTTGGTATTGGTTCCCACAAGTAAGGATGACGCCGTGGACCGGACACACCTATGTTGGAGAAAACAGAATTTATGCTTACCTGATAAATTACTTTCTCCAACGGTGTGTCCGGTCCACGGCCCGCCCTGGTTTTTTTAATCAGGTCTGATGAATTATTTTCTCTAACTACAGTCACCACGGTATCATATGGTTTCTCCTATGCATATTTCCTCCTGTCCGTCGGTCGAATGACTGGGGTAGGCGGAGCCTAGGAGGGATCATGTGACCAGCTTTGCTGGGCTCTTTGCCATTTCCTGTTGGGGAGGAGAATATCCCACAAGTAAGGATGACGCCGTGGACCGGACACACCGTTGGAGAAAGTAATTTATCAGGTAAGCATAAATTCTGTTTTTTATCACATAAGAGAAGCTAGCATAATACATCAGTAATCAATTGAAAATATACAAAATACCAAATTGTAATTTACTTATACTAAAAATATTGTAATAGGGCTTGGAGAGAGAGGACATTTATATATACATATGTCACACAAGGATATCAAATGAACAAATTAATGTCAGCTTCCATATTTATTCCAAGAGGGTGTTGAGTGTGAATATCCACTGTGCTTCTTTGTAGCACAGTTTATATTCCCTGTCACCACCTCTTTTGTGTTTAGGAATATGGTCAATTGCTTGAAAAGATGCCAGGGATGAGTCTGCTGCATGCATATTTTTAAAATGCTTCGCTACAGGCGTGAGGACATCACTATTATCAATGTCCCTGATGTGTTCAAGGGCTCTATCCCTGAACATCCTCTTAGTTTCTCCAACATATTGGATCTGGCACCCCCTGCAGGTCAAAAGGTAAACTACATATGTAGAATTGCAATTTAAATATATTTTTAAACAATTTATTTATCATTTTAACAATGCTACAAATAATGCATCTAACTAGGAAGTAGGCGGTCCAAAAAGAGCGGTGTTTTGGCCCCAAACCTATCATTGCTTACCCTATATAAGGCCACAAATGCCACACATATTTATGTCTTGAAAAAGGCCTTGCATAGGCCGAAACGTGTCGACAGTTGGTAAGCAGATTTCTAATATCTTTTATTTACTTTGTATGGTCTACACTATGTTTTTTAATTTTTTATAGGACTTCCAGAAATTTAATCACAGAGTACTACAGGACACTACTAGGAGCGCATTGGAGGATATCTGAGCACGATATAGTTTTTAACATTTTTTCATATTTTTGTGTATACACAAGCTGTTTTTGTTTCTGTTTTTTTGTTTGTTTTTGCTCAATCACGATTTTGAGTTTATATATTTTTTCCAATATTTTTTTCAATTTTTTCACTTCATCAATTTTATTTCATCACATTTGTTACTCCACTACATCAACTTATTTGGATTTATTGTTTGAACATTTTTATTTGGATTTTTGGACACTCCACGTTTGTTGACATTTTCTTACTGGACACTGTATTATAATTGCAGCATTTCAACGGATCCTCTATTGATATTAATAATTTCCAATTGTATTTCTGAATTGTTTTTAATTGATGATAATTCTCCTTTTTATTGTCAGTTTATCCAATATGTATTAAATTATTTTCACTCTCCTGATATATTCACCAAATTTATTAATCTGATATATTCATCTATTATAACATACGCCCCTAGGACCGTTTTATCCTACTAGAGTTTTATGCATGCTTAATACCTCAGCCTTTTTAGGCGCTTTATACAACCCATCACTATAATACACATTTGTTCTTTTTGGGCCAGCTAGAAGGCCTGTGTATAAAGCAAGAAGGTTTCTTCCCGTGGCGCTTGGTCTAACTTATATTCATTACCACTGGGTGAAAGGCGCTATATAAATAGTTGTTGTTATTATTAACCTTTTAATGCCATTATGCCGTTCTATTCCGTCATAATTACACTGGGCTTTAAAGCCGTTATGACGGAATACAACGTCATAGCTAACGGCTGTCCTGAAGCCTTCTGTGCTTTCAGGATTTGATCGCGGTCTGGAGGGCATTCCTAGGGTTGTAGGGACGCCCCCCCAGACGTGATCCAATAATTGAAATCTCGCGATCGTGTGGTGTACCCTGACACGAAAGGGTTATTATTATTATTATTATTATTATTATTAGAGTCCATCCTTTTTTTTTTTTTTTCACTTTAAATGGACATTAAAACCCATATTAAACTTGCATGATTCAGACAGATTAATTTATTTTAAGAGACTTTTCAATTTACTTCAAATTTATTTTGGTCTTTTGGTTTCATTGTTTGAGTACATAACTAGGTGAGCTCGGGAGCAATATTGCACTACTGGGAGAGGCAGCTGGTGGTTGGAGGCTATGCACATATGCTTTATCCCACCAGAAGTTAACTAGATCTCAGTAATGCATTGCTGCACTAAAGAGAACTTTAACTCGTGCAAATGGATTAACAGACAAACACAGGGATGTATATAAGTAGCAGTGCAATAATTAAGTCGTCAAACACATTGGAGCATTTTCATTTTGCACTTTTGTGTCTCCTTAACACCATATTAGTTTTCTTTTCTGATGCACTCTTTGGACAAAATGTATGGATACCTGACCATTACACCTATCTGAGCTTGTTGGACATCCCATAAGTAAAGCATGGACATAAAACAGCTGCCAATATTCTGGGAAAGCTTTCCATAAGATTTTGAAATGTCTGTGGCCATTCTGCCAAAAGAGCATTTGAAGTTAGTCATTAATCTTGGATGAGAAGGTCTGGCTTGCGATCTGTGTTCCAATTCATCCCAAAGGTACTCAATGGGATTAAAGTCAGGGGTCTGTTCAGGCTACTTCTAGTTCCTCAAAATTAAACTTTTCAAACTATGTCTTCATGGACCTTTTTTGGTGCACAAGGACACAGTCCTACTGGAAGAGGAAGGGCCTTCCCCAAACAGTTGAACGAAGTTGGAAGCATCCAAATGTCTAAAAATTGTCCTCTGTTTACTGTAGCATTAAGATGACCCTTCACTGGACAGCCCCAGACTGTTATCCTTCCTCCACCAAGATTTACAGTAGGCACTATGCATTACGGTCTATGCAAGAAAGAGGATGGTGCTAAAAAGCAATTTTCCCGGATAAAAATACATTTAATTAAAATAAATATAGTTATTTAAAACAGGATGCATCCATATACTTAGTATACATAATATAATACATGTGAAACATGGTATTGATATCATATCCAAAATATATATAAAAAAGTCACTCCTTGATGATATACAAAAAAATGGCTGTCTCGTAACAAGCTTGAATAGTATCCCAATGATGTTATAAAAAAACACTGCTCTTTAACTCACTTTTATAGTGTTGCAAATGTCTGTTATTTTTGTCACGGTTTTCTAATTACAGGGCAAGTTCTCCGGCCAATGGCAGTGCATGTTGTCCAAGTTTGAATCCATGACGTATTTGTATTATAGTATTTCTAAGCAATAATATGATGAAAAAGTGTTAAGTATCCTTAGATTCAGCCAAAAGTGTATATCGTTATGCAATGAGATCATTCTTGCTAATAGCAAGTACCTGGGATTTTTTCAACTCGGTATAATCTTTTCAGTATCAACACAAGATATAACTTGATACCCAGAGAGGTACTGTAACTGCTACTAGATATGTGACTTATAGTACGATGGTATCTTCATTGTACGGCTTACTCGGAAATAATCCAAAGGACCTTTGTGATCCTTATCCCATCCAGCCTTGACTTTCCTTTGTCAGTTTAGAAACACTGCCCAAGTCCTTCAACAACTTCTATTTGTTTCAGCCCTCAAGTCTTTATCAAGATGTCTGAAGGAACTTATTTCCAGCCTTATATACCGGATGTTCCATAATTAACCCTTACGTTGCAAGACTTCAATTTCAGCATTATCAGATTACATGGTTCGTTTAAGAGCAACTATAGGCAACATATAGATCTTATACATTTACTATTATAACAAAGTAAAGTACATATTACACAATTTATATCCGTATGGAGCTTGATGCCTGTGTTTCTGGCGAGCCTGAACACAATAGTTATGAAGCAGCGGTCCTACGGACAGCTGCTCCATAACCTGTCCGTCTACTCTGAGGCGGCGGCAGTGGCGTCACTACAGGGGGCAAGGGGGGGGGGGGCATTTGCCCCCCCAGTTAAGCCTTGCCCGCCTGGCGCCAGCCCCTGTGCAAACATAATGCATGACCGTGTGTAACACTGTACTGATAATATTGTAGTGTGAAGTGAATCTGATAGATTTTTCTTTCTTTTTTTTTATTGTTTGTAAACTGTCTCTGGGCTAGTGTTTTTTTTAGAGTCCTGACTCTGAAAATGAGTAATAAATTATGCGCAGCAGCACATGCCTCCACGTGTTCAGTTAGATTTGAACCCCCAGGCCACACCCACCACACGTGCCTCGTGCTGGCTCTACACGCAGCACCATGGCACTCCAATACCCCATGCTTGATGCTGGGGCTATTTGCTCCTCCTCCAGTTCTAGCCAGCCCACTCCCAGGTCACATTCCTACAGCACACTGAGCACAAGGAACATGACCGGAGACTGGGAGAGGAAGAGGGAGGAGTGAGCCAGCAGGTGCTGTGTGAGCGACAGTGAGCAGGACAGAGAGCACAGGGAGGAGCAGCACCAGCAGACACTGGCTGACTGTCTGGCACTCAGTGGCAGCAAAGTAAAGAGGAAGATGATCACCTGATTCTGGGGTAAGTCACTGTCACAACAGGGTACTTTAATTACTAATACATGATGATTAATACTATAGACACACACGGATCACTGTCAGAGACTGGGAGACTGGAGAAAATTTGTCTGTGTCTGTCAGACTGGTCTGGAGGAGAATTTGTCCCACTTTCTGTCAGAGGGACAGACTGGGAGAGAATTTAGCTAGCACTTAGTGAGCCTAATTCTCTCCCAGTATCTCTGATACAGTGAGACAAATTCTCTCCCAGTCTGACAGACAGTGAGCCACATTCTCTCCCAGTCTCTGACACAATGAGCAAATTCCTTTCCCAGAGAGACTGAGCGTAAATTTGGCTCACTGTCTGTTAGAGAGACTGGGAGGGAATTTGGCTCACTGTCAAAAAGACTCCAATTTCTCTCCCAGTCTCTCTGACACAGTGAGCCAATTTCTCTCCCAGTCTCTCTGACACAGTGAGCCAATTTCTCTCCCAGTCTCTCTGACACAGTGAGCCAATTTCTCTCCCAGTCTCTCTGACACAGTGAGCCAATTTCTCTCCCAGTCTCTCTGACACAGTGAGCCAATTTCTCTCCCAGTCTCTCTGACACAGTGAGCCAATTTCTCTCCCAGTCTCTCTGACACAGTGAGCCAATTTCTCTCCCAGTCTCTCTGACACAGTGAGCCAATTTCTCTCCCAGTCTCTCTGACACAGTGAGCCAATTTCTCTCCCAGTCTCTCTGACACAGTGAGCCAATTTCTCTCCCAGTCTCTCTGACACAGTGAGCCAATTTCTCTCCCAGTCTCTCTGACACAGTGAGCCAATTTCTCTCCCAGTCTCTCTGACACAGTGAGCCAATTTCTCTCCCAGTCTCTCTGACACAGTGAGCCAATTTCTCTCCCAGTCTCTCTGACACAGTGAGCCAATTTCTCTCCCAGTCTCTCTGACACAGTGAGCCAATTTCTCTCCCAGTCTCTCTGACACAGTGAGCCAATTTCTCTCCCAGTCTCTCTGACACAGTGAGCCAATTTCTCTCCCAGTCTCTCTGACACAGTGAGCCAATTTCTCTCCCAGTCTCTCTGACACAGTGAGCCACATTCTCTCCCAGTCTCTCTGACTCAGTGAGCCAATTTCTCTCCCAGTCTCTCTGACTCAGTGAGCCAATTTCTCTGTCTCTCTGATAGTGAGCCAATTTCTCTCCCAGTCTCTCTGACAGTGAGCCACATTCTCTCCCAGTCAGGGTCTGTTCATTGGTCTTCATTAGTGACATATTTAACATAGGGAATTCATTACAGAGCCCTGGTGTTGCTGAAATTGCTTTAAACTATATAGAAAAGCTTTTGAGTGTTTTCCTCTCTTTCTTAGGTCTGAAGCTATACCTGAGAAAGAAAGGAAAACTTAAGTATTAGGTTAGTAGAATAAAAAGGTATCATCGCCAGAAATCAACCCAATCGAATACTATTGGGTTGATTGACACCCCTGCTAGCGGCGAATCTGCAGGGGGCGGCATTGCACCAGCAGTTCACAAGATAAATGCTGAGAGCGTATGCTGTCGGAATTTATCGATGTGCAGCGGACATGATCCGCAATATACGATCATGCCCACTCGCACAATGATAATTTTGCCCCATAGAGTTATAATAGTTATCTCATAACTTATCTTAAAGGGACAGTCTACACCAGAATTGTTATTGTTTTAAAAGATAGATAATCCCTTGTTTACCCATTAACTAGTTTTGCATAACCAACAGTTATATTTATATATTTTTTACCTCTGTGATTATCTTGTATCTAAGCCTCTGCAGACTGCTCCTTTATTTGTTCTTTTGACAGACTTGCAGTTTAGCCAATCAGTGATTTCTCCCAGGTAACTTCACGTGCAAGTGCACAGTGTTATCTATATGAAAAACATGAACTAACACCCTCTAGTGGTGAAAAACCTGTTAAAAAATGTCAAATGTTCTGCCAATATCAACAATATAGAACAATCATGTTCCCAAAGTAGAGAAAATCGCTAACATTGTATTTCTATTAACAGCCTTATATACATACATATCCACATCTTCCCGATCAGCAACTCCTCAATCTCACCTCTGACGTCATCTCGCTCAAACGTGAGCGTGAGGCGTCATTCGGATCCGATTGGCTGTGTATCTCCATGGCAACCGTATATACACAAACTACGGTGTATCACACATATCCGCCCCTATTGAGGTCATCACGCAACAGCGTGATTTCTACATCTCAGTATAGGACGGTCGGCAAGTGGTTGTCATGGGAACACACAACAAAAACACAAGCATGCCATGTAAGTCCTAATATAAAGCGTATGTGTGTAAAATAGGAATCGATCAATATTACAGCTTTGAAGTAAAAGCATGATCTATGTGAAGCACAACAGTGCTCTTCAACTAAAGACCCATCAAGTGGTTTAACCTTGATCGATACCATCTCCACACATAACAGCCCAAACTAAAAGGACAATACTTATAGTGAAAAATAAAAACAACCTAGCTGTTTAGCCTATACCTCCTATGCTAATAATTTGCAAATCCTAAGTGACATAATTAACACTTTATTTCCTTATTATTCATAATCCCTAGTATATACACTTTGCTCCATTATTATATACATCTGTCATACATAAGTTACCACCTCCTTCATGCCTTTTAGAATAGATAGAAACCAGTGTGTACCCACTAGAATGAAGATTCATGTAGGATCCTGGAATATATTCTCACATATTAGGGTGGTAGATTAAAGTGTATGTCCATGGTCAGTCTATGGGTTATTTGGTGTAGAATGGTCCAAAGTCCAGATAGGTGTTTAATCCCTTTGGTATAACTGTATCCAGCATATGGATCCATTTTGTCTCCCTCTGAAGCAATCTATTTGCTCTGTTACCACCTCTAGGTAGTGGTGGAATGTGGTCAATAACCATCGTTTTCATGCTCGAAACACTATGTCTGTGTTGTACAAAATGGCGTGCTACTGGCTGATCTGAATCCCCCGATTTTAAGGCTTCACGGATGGCACACCGATGGTTTATTTTACAGGCAACTTTGTAATTATTTTAACCAGGTACAATAGCTATTAAATAGTTATTAACTATTTAATAGCTAAAATAGTTAAAATAATTACAAAATTACATAGACTGGATAATAAAGAATCTCTGGCAGACACAATTGGTCTGCCAGGGGGATTTTCAAGAGTCTTGTGTACTTTTGGCAACAAATATAGCACTGGAATCTTTGGATGATCAGTAATTAGGAAATCAGCTTTGTGTTCAGATAGTATCCCTGACTCCAAACCCATGCGTATCTGCTGATCTATGACTTTTTTGTATGCACCTGTAGGATTACCTTTAAGTTTCAAGTACACCCCAGTGTCTGAGAGTTGACGTAGAGCTTCTGCTCTGTAGTCAACATAATCTTGTATGACTATAGAGCCACCTTTGTCCGCAGGGCGGATAATGATTGAATTATCATCTGCGGACAAAGGTGGCTCTATAGTTAGGCTGTTAATAGAAATACAATGTTAGCGATTTTCTCTACTTTGGGAACATGATTGTTCTATATTGTTGATATTGGCAGAACATTTGATAAAGATGTCATAACGACATCGAAACGTTATGGATGTACTTGCTTTCTAACATGAATTAAAAGCTGTTTTTTCACTAAAGACCAGTGAGTGCCTTCTTGCAAACAAGGAATATATATATATATATATATATATATATATATATATATATATATATATATATATATATATATATATATATATATATATATATATATATATATAAATAAAACATGGGGTGGGGTCAGCACTCTCAGGCCGGACCGGGTACACATCTTATGACCCTGCAACATGCACAGCCCTGGGTGCAAACCTGCACAGTCACAGGCAGTTAACCCCAGTCAGGCCTGGGTGCATGGCCCAAACAGGGAAAATTACAAAAAATATATATTTTAATATAAACACACAGAAAAAGTCCAGCACTCACTCACAAGCTCTCAACTAAGATAAAAAGCAGCAATGGAAGAATTAGTTACCACATCTGGCCAAATGGGAAAAGCCCAGGTACCTCGTCAAGGTTTCTTCCAAATAAACCTGGGTCCCTAAACAGCCACACAATGCAGGCTCACAATCAAACAACTGTGAAAAAGCAACTGTGAAAAAATGGAGGGTGCACAGGCTTATGTAATTTCCCCAAACATATACAAAACATGGGGTGGGGTCAGCACTCTCAGGCCGGACCGGGTACACATCCTATGACCCTGCAACATGCACAGCCCGGGGTGCAAACCAGCACTCTCAGGAAGCTGCACTGTCACCACAGTCACAGGCAGTTAACCCCAGTCAGGCCTGACATACACACATATATATATATATAAAAAAAAATTTTTTTTTAAAACCAATAGTATAAAATATTTATTACTGTATGTAAAGTGCTATTCTATATAGTTACGTGTTTTAAATAATTTGTTTGTTTTAATATAACTAATAAATTTAATTTCTGCATTCAAACCTTTAGGGTGCAGACTGCCTAGGCTGTAAATTAATTCCGCTTCTTTCAATAGAAGTAGTTTTTTTTTATATTAGTGTGTCTGTTATCAGGTGCAATTTTCTTTATCCCCCAATAAGATAAATCATTATTGTTTTGTTTTTCCAAAAAATGTTTGTATAGTACTATATCTGACCTCCCATATTCTGTAAAGAGTAGATGTTCCCTTATTCTGTCTTTAAAGGGACAGTATACACCAATTTTCATATAACTGCATGTAAAAGACACTACTATAAAGAATAATATGCACAGATACTGATATAAAAATCCAGTATAAAACCGTTTAAAAACTTACTTGGAACTCAACTCCCAAATTTCAGGCGTAAAAATCAAAAACTCTGAATATAAATTAGCTTTATACACTGATGATATTATTTTCTCTTTGACCAGTCCTTCCCAGTCACTACCGTCCCTCTTAGCTGACTTTGAGGAATATGAGGCCCTTTCTAATTTCCATCTCAATGTTTCCAAGTCCGAAATTCTAAACATCAACCTACCAAGAGAAATTTGGACCCCCCTGAAGGCTTCCTCCTCCTTGTCGGTCCAACCTTTCAAAATGAAATATCTTGGTATATATCTCACAGCAGACCCGCAGGATCTGTTCCACACTAACTATAAGCCCCTTAAAGTTAGCATCTCCAACGACCTATCTAGTTGGAGTAATAAACAGATTTCCTGGTTTGGCAGAACACAGGTTGTTAAGATGAATATCCTCCCGAGGATGCTTTATTTATTCCAGCCCCTCCCCATACCCCTCCCAAGACAATACACCTCAGGCCTTCAAGGCATTATTAGACAATACATATGGCAAAACATAAAATCGCGTATACCGAGATCCACCATGTTTCTCCCTAGACTTAGTGGAGGCCAGAGAGTACCTAACATTGAGCTCTACAGAAGGGCCACAATTCTACAACATTTGATTGAATGGTGCCACAACTCCCTAGATAAGAAATGGGTTCAACTAGATAGAGATACTCGGCATAGACAATTTAGGCACACTGGCTTGGTCTCCACCAAAGCTTAGACCTATAAAGGTATTCTCTTACCCTCTATGGACAGAATTCTTCACAGTATGGGACAGGATTTTAAGGACCTCTTCCCAAGTGTCTTCTCAATATGCTCCTATGACTCCCTATGGGCCCCCCTTGGGGTTGTCTGCAGGCACTTTTTCTCATACACATAATCTTTCCCCTCACATTAAACCACTGACGGTGGGCGACTTGCTAGCGGGCACAAAGCTCCTACCAAAAGAGGAAATAGAAAATAATAAAAAAAATTAAATAAAAAAGGGGGGGATTCGGGGGGGGGGGAAAGAACCAGGCACAGGGAGGGGGGTCGTATCACAGTCCCCTCCCACATAGTCTGTTTGGAGATATATTACAATGCATCCTTCAGAATGAGAGAATCCTATCCTCTCACAGTGAGTCCCAAGGGCCCCAAATCATAGCGTGCAGGTCTATTTGCTGGCGGGCATTGTATACATAGTTTTCCATGGACTGGAAGTAAGAGGTGAGGTTAATCAGGGCCTGCCAGTTAGGGCAGTCGGGTCTCTTCCAATTTCTGGCAATCAGTAATTTCGCGGCCATCATTATTGTTATCAGCAGACTGCGGTCAGATACGGAGTGAGCCCGAAGGCCTGAGTGGATTAAGGCTGTGTCCTGAGGAAGAGATGTGATAAGGTCAAGATGACGAGAGGGACCCTCTAGTCTATGCCAAAGAGGGGCAATGACAGGGCAGGACCACCAGATACTTTTAATAAAGGTATATGGATACAATCACACATAGTAACTTACATATAAAAATAGACAAGTCCGGTCTGAACAGTTATGAGCACTGCAATCCTTTGCGGACTGTGTTCCGGCTCCTCTACTCAGATGATCACGGTGTTAGTTGTTAGTCCTGTAAGAGCCGCTTGAAAGTTCGGCGTCTGACGTCACCAGGGAGGAGGAAACTGGAGCGTCCTCCAGCAAACACCGGTAACACAGTCCGGGTTAGGGTCGGAGTACCCGTATCAGCAAAGGCTCCTTAGCTTGACCACCATACGCGTTTCGTCTGGATCCCGGCCAGACTTTCTCAAGGGAATTCTCAAATTCAAGTGAGCAGATGTTAGATAGGTTGTAGTGTCAGGTTTAAGCTATATAGCTGTACCATTTACAGACATTTATATATATATATATATATATATATATATATATATATATATATATATATATATATATATATATATATATATGCCAAGCACAAGCTTTATAGCTGTATTATTGAATGACATACATATATATATGTACATTTTATAACATCCCATCTCATAGATATTTAGCGCTGATTTACGTTGTGTGTGTATTTTTTATTACTTCTTCCGTTGCCTGCCAATAAAAGTTCCAATCTCCCTTCTCAATAAATTCCAAGCGGTAATCAACCGATACATCTGGAATGGGAAGAGGCCTAGAATTGCAGCTTTCTTACTCCAGCGTCCAATTTTGGCCGGCGGCCTAGGTCTTCCAAATATAAGGCTCTATTACGAAGCCACCCTCTTCACCCATATTTCAGAATGGAATACAAAAAAGGCTGCCCCCCGCTGGTTTGATCTTGAACAGGCCTCTTTGCCGGCCTATCTGTCACTGATGGATCTGCTTTGGATCCCCTCCCACTGCGCCTCGGATTTTCCAATTCACAACAAAGTTGTTCTGCATTGCAGAACTTCTTGGTTGCAGCTCCGTCACCATAACCTAGTTTCTCCTCACCCATCGCCATTTCATTCAATTTCTCCTACTTGGTCTCCCGTATGCAGGACAGGCGGTACGTAGGGCCCTCTCCACTCTTAAAATTGCGGACTTCCTCTCAGAGGGCAAACAGGTCACTCCTGAAACCTTAGTACATAATCACAACATCTTACCCAAATTCAGTTTTGACCTACTGAGGTTCTCTTCCTTCTTAAAGTCTTGGGGCTTTCTCCATGCCCCTCCCAGGTTACTGACTACGTGGGAGACCCGACTTTCCACAGACTCCCAACACATCTCCCCTCTATCCTCCCACTACCAAATCCTATTGGATTCTGACCAACTTGTCAAGACCAGACAAATGGAGGACTGGGGGGTGACCCTCCCGGCAGAAGAGTGGTCAGATGCAATCCAATACAAGTCATCCATCCACTGCGTGACTCTCTTTGAACTTTTCTACAAGCTACTGACTAGATGGAATTACGTTCCTTTGAAGTTACATAAAATGTTTCCTTGTAGTTCTCCTCTCTGCTGGAGAGGTTGCCAACAGATTGGTGACCCCCTACACATCTGGTGGTCCTGCCCTGTCATTGCCCCTCTTTGGCGTAGACTAGAGGGTCTCTCTCGTCATCTTGACCTTATCACATCTCTTCCTCCGGACACAGCCTTAATCCACTCAGCCCTTCGGGCTCATTCCCTATCTGACCGCAGTCTGCTGATAACAATAATGATGGCTGCGAAATTACTGATTGCCAGAAATTGGAAGAGACCCGACTGCCCTAACTGGCAGGCCCTGATTAACCTCACCTCTTACTTCCGGTCCATGGAAAACTATGTATACAATGCCCGCCAGCAAATGGACCTGCACGCTATGATTTGGGGCCCTTGGGACTCACTGTGAGAGGATAGGATTCTCTCATTCTGAAGGATGCATTGTAATATATTTCCACACAGACTATGTGGGAGGGGACTGTGATACGACCCCCCTCCCTGTGCCTGGTTCTTTCCCCCCCCGAACCCCCCCTTTTTTATTTAATTTTTTTTTTTTATCCCTATTCCCCCCCTTTTATTCCCCCCACTCTTCTGACTGTTCTGCCTGCTCTTTCTCTGAGTAAGGTATATACTGTTCTCTGAAATGTACAAATATGTGTGCAAGAGAGATTTGCAACACACAAAGAGAAAGATTGCAGGTTGCTGGATTGTGTAATAACTGTACCCACTGTAGATAAAGGTCAGACACATAAAGAATAAGTAAGTATCAAAATCATCCGATCATTCACATTTATACTAAATAACTTTATTAGTGAAAAAATATATTGAAAGTCCGGCTGGACTCATACACATGCACACACACACATACTATTAAAACTAGCTGGAACTCAGATAATATTATTGGTATATCAGATAGCACTCCCATATTCAAATTATAGTAACTAGCAGGGAATCTAAACTATTTATAGTGTTGCAATATTGAACCCTGTTAGTATATAATAGATTATAGACAGCAAGAAAAAATAATTGCTGTATTAGTTAGTCCTCCTTTAAGGCAAGTCTACACTATTAGGATAGGCAAAAACACTGTATAGTCTGAAGTGCTGGGTATTAGTGCATGAATTAGCCAACCCAAGCACAGCCTTAAATATCTGCGTGTTTGAGTCCTAAACTGAGTGAGAGTTGCACTAAGATTATTGTTAACGATACTATTGCTAGTAATAGTTCAAGTGGTCAATATATAGGCCCCATAGATATAAAATATAAGCCTGGATTAAAGAGACAAAATATGTTGAGTGCCTCTTATTGAGCCACAATATAGCTGTTTGCCGTGGTATTTGTGACCTGGTATTCAGGGTGGATATATTTGAACAAATTAGCATAGACCGATATTTTTTGCTACAAACTAACAGACCTTGTCGTAATTTTACCACATCCAATAGTAGTGCTTGATAAGCTAGTTTGAATGTGGTGCAGATAGCCTGCTTTTTAATTAATATAAGTCGCTATTGTTTGCTGCAAACTAACAAGCGTGTCAGCAATTATAACACATCACACCATAGTGCTTAATCAGCCAGTTTGAATGCTGTGCAGTTAGTCTGCTTATTACCGTAAATTTATGAGTTTTAGAAATCTGACCCCTATTATCGGCCAGAAAATTACCACTGAAATACTTAGAGATATCCCATTACAAACAGCCACCAAGTTAAATCGTCTACATTAGACGTGAATGAGGACTAAGCTATAAAAAGGTCTCTTCTATAGCGGAGACCTGATTACTTTTAACTGTCTATGAATATTGGAATAATATCAAGAGTGCTAGCACTGAGTCAGCAAATTAAAAATTGGGGGTTCAGTAACCCCGTGTTCGTGCCCCTGACGCGCGTTTCACATTACGCTTCCTCAGAGGGGTACGCGCCGGCCGGACAGAGCGGGTTATGTTGGAATCAAAAACCCGCCTCCGTGTTTTGATTGGTTCAACGGAATACCGCTATGTGACTTCTCATTGGTCAATCCTTGCAGTGTGACACATGGAAGTTCAAAACGGCACATTTACTTAAAGAGCTGATAAGTTATCATTTACGAGCTAAATTTGTCAGAAAGTCATTTGAAAGAGCAAGAGTTGAATGTATCTATCCGGTACATAGTCAAACATCAAGAACGAGATATAAAATATTGAGTGCGCTTTATTCATTACTGCGATATGTATTACTTGTGAATGATGTCTCTGTTAGTGATCCATTGTATTAGTGGAAAGCTGCTGGTCATTACCTAGATATAGTATCTAAATCATCTATATCACCTGGTTTTACATTATACCGTAGATGGATTTATGAAACTTTATTTATATCGATACTGGGATAGACACTCAATAAAAAATTCTAACAAGTTAAAATATTGGTTGTCATTCAATAGTAGTCCAATATTACGGACACCATATTACTGTTCTCTGATCAAACTGAAAGTTCACAGTTTAAGAAAGTTTTCATTAAAGTGCCGTATTTTAAATACCATACATGATAGTTGTACTCAGATTGATTATTAATCAAATATACAGGAAAACTATATCCACAAAAAAATAAGATTCTAGGGACTAGATAGTGTAAGTGAAATACAGTATGGTGATGAAATGTGAACAGAGGACTTACATAAATAATGAAAGGATGTGATGCTCACAAAAAGTGTGAGAGAGAAGGGGAATGTGCGTGGATAAATAAATTCCACATGAAATATATTGAATCATGTGTTCCAAACATGTATAGAAGTGAAAAGTCTTTCTGCACTACAGTGGAAAAAAAATATTAATTAATAATTGTAGAGAATTAATGGGGGAGGTAGTAATAGCTGAAAAGTGATAATTTATGTATAGACAATTTTTGCCTAAGTGTAAAACATATATTCAACGCTCATAAGGGTTAGTGAAAAGCTACTGTGTACATAGACTGTGTTTTTGTTAACTTAATATTAAAATGGTGTGAAAAGGGAAGATCTTTTAAAATTAAGACTTATTATAGGTAAACATTGTAATTGTTGAATTCATTTAATCCGTGTGGATGTACAGTATTGAGTAGATGTATCCAACGGCATTCTGCTTTTAATAATGAATTTTCTAAATTGCCTCCTCTAATGCCAAGGGAGACTTTCTGCAGAACAGAAAATTTTAAATGGCTGCTTGATCCTTGATGTTTAAGTAAGAAATGTTTTGCTACACTTGTAATCTTTTTGCCTTTTTGTAGGTCTTTTTCTGCGTTCTTGATATTGTTTTTATGTTCCAAAATTCTGACCCTTGCCTCTCTGGTCGTCATGCCTACATAGGCTTTCTCACATACACAATAGATGATATAAATAACTCCCAGGGATCTGCATGTGAAGTGGTGTTTAAGTTTTTGGCTTTTCCCAAAAAAAAAAAGCCAAAAACTTAAACACCACTTCACATGCAGATCCCTGGGAGTTATTTATATCATCTATTGTGTATGTGAGAAAGCCTATGTAGGCATGACGACCAGAGAGGCAAGGGTCAGAATTTTGGAACATAAAAACAATATCAAGAACGCAGAAAAAGACCTACAAAAAGGCAAAAAGATTACAAGTGTAGCAAAACATTTCTTACTTAAACATCAAGGATCAAGCAGCCATTTAAAATTTTCTGTTCTGCAGAAAGTCTCCCTTGGCATTAGAGGAGGCAATTTAGAAAATTCATTATTAAAAGCAGAATGCCGTTGGATACATCTACTCAATACTGTACATCCACACGGATTAAATGAATTCAACAATTACAATGTTTACCTATAATAAGTCTTAATTTTAAAAGATCTTCCCTTTTCACACCATTTTAATATTAAGTTAACAAAAACACAGTCTATGTACACAGTAGCTTTTCACTAACCCTTATGAGCGTTGAATATATGTTTTACACTTAGGCAAAAATTGTCTATACATAAATTATCACTTTTCAGCTATTACTACCTCCCCCATTAATTCTCTACAATTATTAATTAATATTTTTTTTCCACTGTAGTGCAGAAAGACTTTTCACTTCTATACATGTTTGGAACACATGATTCAATATATTTCATGTGGAATTTATTTATCCACGCACATTCCCCTTCTCTCTCACACTTTTTGTGAGCATCACATCCTTTCATTATTTATGTATGTCCTCTGTTCACATTTCATCACCATACTGTATTTCACTTACACTATCTAGTCCCTAGAATCTTATTTTTTTGTGGATATAGTTTTCCTGTATATTTGATTAATAATCAATCTGAGTACAACTATCATGTATGGTATTTAAAATACGGCACTTTAATGAAAACTTTCTTAAACTGTGAACTTTCAGTTTGATCAGAGAACAGTAATATGGTGTCCGTAATATTGGACTACTATTGAATGACAACCAATATTTTAACTTGTTAGAATTTTTTATTGAGTGTCTATCCCAGTATCGATATAAATAAAGTTTCATAAATCCATCTACGGTATAATGTAAAACCAGGTGATATAGATGATTTAGATACTATATCTAGGTAATGACCAGCAGCTTTCCACTAATACAATGGATCACTAACAGAGACATCATTCACAAGTAATACATATCGCAGTAATGAATAAAGCGCACTCAATATTTTATATCTCGTTCTTGATGTTTGACTATGTACCGGATAGATACATTCAACTCTTGCTCTTTCAAATGACTTTCTGACAAATTTAGCTCGTAAATGATAACTTATCAGCTCTTTAAGTAAATGTGCCGTTTTGAACTTCCATGTGTCACACTGCAAGGATTGACCAATGAGAAGTCACATAGCGGTATTCCGTTGAACCAATCAAAACACGGAGGCGGGTTTTTGATTCCAACATAACCCGCTCTGTCCGGCCGGCGCGTACCCCTCTGAGGAAGCGTAATGTGAAACGCGCGTCAGGGGCACGAACACGGGGTTACTGAACCCCCAATTTTTAATTTGCTGACTCAGTGCTAGCACTCTTGATATTATTCCAATATTCATAGACAGTTAAAAGTAATCAGGTCTCCGCTATAGAAGAGACCTTTTTATAGCTTAGTCCTCATTCACGTCTAATGTAGAAGATTTAACTTGGTGGCTGTTTGTAATGGGATATCTCTAAGTATTTCAGTGGTAATTTTCTGGCCGATAATAGGGGTCAGATTTCTAAAACTCATAAATTTACGGTAATAAGCAGACTAACTGCACAGCATTCAAACTGGCTGATTAAGCACTATGGTGTGATGTGTTATAATTGCTGACACGCTTGTTAGTTTGCAGCAAACAATAGCGACTTATATTAATTAAAAAGCAGGCTATCTGCACCACATTCAAACTAGCTTATCAAGCACTACTATTGGATGTGGTAAAATTACGACAAGGTCTGTTAGTTTGTAGCAAACAATATCGGTCTATGCTAATTTGTTCAAATATATCCACCCTGAATACCAGGTCACAAATACCACGGCAAACAGCTATATTGTGGCTCAATAAGAGGCACTCAACATATTTTGTCTCTTTAATCCAGGCTTATATTTTATATCTATGGGGCCTATATATTGACCACTTGAACTATTACTAGCAATAGTATCGTTAACAATAATCTTAGTGCAACTCTCACTCAGTTTAGGACTCAAACACGCAGATATTTAAGGCTGTGCTTGGGTTGGCTAATTCATGCACTAATACCCAGCACTTCAGACTATACAGTGTTTTTGCCTATCCTAATAGTGTAGACTTGCCTTAAAGGAGGACTAACTAATACAGCAATTATTTTTTCTTGCTGTCTATAATCTATTATATACTAACAGGGTTCAATATTGCAACACTATAAATAGTTTAGATTCCCTGCTAGTTACTATAATTTGAATACGGGAGTGCTATCTGATATACCAATAATATTATCTGAGTTCCAGCTAGTTTTAATAGTATGTGTGTGTGTGCATGTGTATGAGTCCAGCCGGACTTTCAATATATTTTTTCACTAATAAAGTTATTTAGTATAAATGTGAATGATCGGATGATTTTGATACTTACTTATTCTTTATGTGTCTGACCTTTATCTACAGTGGGTACAGTTATTACACAATCCAGCAACCTGCAATCTTTCTCTTTGTGTGTTGCAAATCTCTCTTGCACACATATTTGTACATTTCTATGTATACTATTGCATTAGGTTCTGGGATTCTGGGACTATAAGTATTATACAAAGTGATTCAGTCCTTGAATATAAGAATTTCAACCCACTTCATTTCCCTCGCCACCCCCAGTTAACATATACTGTTCTCTGCCTGCAATGGTACTAGATAACTCATCTATAACTCAACCCTAACACTTAAACTATTTATTACATTCATACTTCTCTAATGGTTATTAAACATATTTATAAACTATAAAGAGCTATAAAAAGGTGAATGCCGATTCCATAGATTAAGAGGTACTTCACATTTCGAATGGCCCGCTTTACACAATCCCCACAATGTGTTTAGATGTGCTGACTTTTTCCTTACCATAACTATGGCTATCGCATTCCATTTACCTGCTTTGTAAACTGTTTACTTTTATAATTAATAAGTCAAGGCTCAAAAGTAGCCTCTTCTTTATCCCTTAGAGAACTCAGATTTGAAAAATATAAAGGAGGTATCATTGATATAATCTCGCTTGAAGATTAAACTAGTTTCTCGTGTACCATAGAAGACATCCATAGGTTATTTCTGACTGGTGTTGTATTGTTTTACATTTTTGTAAGTTCTCATTTGTCTCGAGTATATTTGAAACTGGAAATCATTTATTTTTTTCTCTTGAATTCATATTGTTTATATTGTCTATCTCAATTACCTCAATAAAACACAGGGAAAGAATCCTACTCTATAGATCTCTATCTGTCTTAGTCTTGTTGTTTTTTTAAACTCACTTGGGGCTAGTTTATTCTTCAAGGTGTGTGCTTTTCTAAAAATAAAACTGGGATTACTTCTTGCCTTATTCCCTATTATTGGGTCTTCCTGAATAAAGTACCAATGCTTTCTTATAATCTGTTTGATAACGTTTTGCTGTTCATTATCATCTGTGATAAATTATATTGTCAGTAGATCACTTATATTATTATTTCTTCCCTTTTTTAACGAATCTCATTTTAGATATTAAATCTTCTTGCGTTTTCTTATCTCTTCCATATCGCTTGTCACTAACTTCATATCATAACCTTTCATAAGCTTTCTCCTTAAATCTTTTGGCTATAACATTTGCCTGTATGTCAAAATCCTCTATTTTAGTGCAATTCTTTCTAACCCTAAGCAACTGTCCTTTGGGAATATTTTCTTTCCATTTATCGAGGTGGCAACTATGTGCATTAATATAATTATTGGAATCTGTTGCTTTGAAAAAGGTTCTAGTAATTAGCTCAATGTTTTATAACTTCTACGTCTAAGAAGCTAATCTTGGTTTTGTTCCATTCATAAGTGAATGTTAAGTCCTTTATAAAGAGTTCCAATAATTGAGTCTCCTATGCATTACGGTAGGTAGTGTTCTCCTGGTACCGACCACACCCAGATTCTTCCATTAGACTGCCAGATAGTGAAGCCTGATTCATCCCTCCAGAGAACACTTGAACAGAGTCCAGTGGCGGTGGGCTTTACACCACTATAGCCAACACTTGGCATTGTGCATATTGATGTGAGGCTTCGGCACAGCTACTCTGCAGTTGAGACACATTTCCTGAAGTTGCCGCACAGTTGTTTCCAGTGGCATTTAGAACTCTTAAGCAAATGATGCAACATAGAATTTTACATGCTTCAGCACTCTGCAGATTTGTACATGCTTCTGCACTCTGCAGACCCTCTCTGTGTGTGTGGGCTACAATTTTGTGCCTGGGCTGTTGTTGCTCCGAATCCTAGATGTTTCCACTTCACAACAATAACACAGTTGACCGGGACAGATCTAGAAGGGCAGAAATTTTACAAACTGACTTGAGCATCCTATCTCCTATAGAGTTTTCATAGCTATGTTCCTTGTTTTTAAATCCCCCCCCCCCAATTTTGCTTTCTTGCTTGCACATTGAATTAATCTTTATTGGGTTGACAGAATTTAAATTATTGTTGCCAAAGTATATTGCTTATGAAAAGGGATATGTGACCAGGGATCTTTTAGTCTCTGCATTATTGGGCATAAATAAAGCATAGGAGAAGATATCAGTCACTTGGGAATTTATATGGCCTTTCTTTAAGGTAAGAGTTATTACCTGGTTTGCTGACTGCAACCAGTAAGGTAGTAGATGGTTTACAGGCGCACACACAGGTGAAACAAGATTGTAGTCCTTAGGTTAGCCAGGGGTTAGCACCAGGAAATTCATCCAAAACCATGCGGCACAGCACAACAGTGGGAGAAAAAAAGCTCTTTAACCGTAAAAACATTCCAAGGGTCTTTAGTTAAATCAGTCCACAGGCAGCAGTATAGGTAATGGTCAGATGGGTAACATAAGAGAGGATATTTGCTGGGATCAAAACCAGGCCGGCAGGCCAGAAACTGGTTTGCTTTAGTCTTATGAAATAACTAAGCACTGAACGGAAAACTAGTGTGCTCTCAAACCCGACATCTGGTAAGTATAGCACGAGCTTTACCACACCTTGGTACCTTACACTTATGTTGTCAGTTGCCCACTTTGCTGGATTTTCTCTAAGGATTACTCTTTTAATTTGTGTCTGTTTTGGATTTTTAACTTTACAAGGTAAGGTACCAGTACTTGTGGTGGATGAATTTGTGGGATTATCTCTTCTTCTAGATGTAGAAGAATATCTGTTTAATGGCACATGATCTGTGTAAGACTTTATTGACCAGTGTATAATACAGTGATAGAACTGTAGGTTATGGTTTTAGATGTTTCCATTATCTGTGATGTTTTGAATATAGACAAATTGGCGGGGAGGATAACTGTCAAGAGTTTGCTGCATTAATAATCTTATTCTCTCTTGTGCTCACTCTTCTCTCACAAAATCTTATTTGTAACGCCTTTAAGATTTGAAATTGTCTCCCTTAGAGCGTGTCGACACCAGCAATCTACAAAAACATCAAGAAAAAGAAAGTACTCTGAACAGGAGCAATTTTCCATTCAGGAATGTGTCAAGCAGCTCCATGAGGTAAAATAATCATTTTAAATTCTGATGCTGTATTCATTTTAACTTCTAAAACCTGCTCGTCCCCATAATCCTTAGCCACTCTTCTTTTCTACCCACAGCTCCTTACACAAGACGAATGGCTGGATGTGCCAAAGAAAATAAGTCACATGTCCTTCTCAAACGGGGCTGGCACCTTTACTTTTGTCTGCACGTCATGGCGTCCTACAGTCCCATCTAGAGGTTCTGAAGCAGACATCTGTGGGATCCTTGATGGTCTTGGGTAAGTTTTCAGTTTTCTCTATTCCCTTAGCGATATGAAACTAAAGAAATCATTTTGGGATTCAGATAGTGTACAACTTAAAAAAAAGTTTCCAATTTTCTTTCCCATGGTCTTCTTTGTTAGAGATACCTAAATAGGTGTCCGGAGCAGTATATGTCAGGAAATAGTGTTGCCATCTAGTGTTCTTGCAAAACTGCTGCCATATAGTGCTCCTCCTGAGCTTACGTCCCTGCTTTTCAACAAAAGATACCAAGAGAACAAAGAAAACGTGATAAGACGTAAATTGGAAAGTTGTTTAAAATTGAATCATGGAAGAAACGAAAATGTGTGATGTCCTTTCTAATGTTTCTTTGGGACCTGTGCAAGACCTAATTCATAGTGTTTTGTTGTCAATTGTTTTAAAAACTGTATTTGATGGATTACAAACAAATGAAATGTAATTTAGGTTTCCCAGGTGGTTTTAAGTGTTTAGAAATGAGCCATATGTATCAGTATTTGGTAAAACTGACAAACTATCTGCAGTTTCCCTGAGACTTAACTTATCTTGGTCTTTAGTGCCACCTATTTCAGCTAGGCTGCTAATATATTCATTGTCACTTTGTAAAGGAAGAGGGACGGAGGGTCGGGAATGTGTAGGGATGTATAAGGAGTGTAAATAGGTAGAGTATAAAGTAAAGGTTTAAGGAAAACATCAAACAGATCTGAATGGTAGCTGAACTCACACATTTTAATATGCCTACAGCCAGTGGCGTAGCGTGGGGGGGGGGGCCACAGGGGCGGCTGCCCCGGGCACATAATTCTTAGGGGCGCAAAATTTGTGCATTCAGTGCCTCACATCGTCCCTTCTGTACTGCAGGCAGATGCAGCACTAAGGGAGGAAACATTCAAGAAAGGTCTTCTTTTTTTTTTATAGATTAAAATGTATTTTATTGTGTGTTAACTTCAGAGGGGGGACTGGGGGTGTAAGCGCTCTTTCGGCTCTCATGGCTTCGCGTGCGATGTAAGGAGTGAAGTGTGGACAAAGAGAGACTGCACTGTGCACACAGGAAGTGGTTAACAGCTTCCTGTGTGCACAGTGCAGTACAGCAGTTACGAATCTCCGGCAGCTGAATTCTTTGGATTCCTGCATGGGCATACAACATGCAGATGTTTTGCTAGTATTATTGTGGAGGTTCGTCATCCCCAACTATCCAGGTCACATGAATGCAGACTCGGTAGAGGCATTTCAGTAACAAGTCTCCTGAGTCCTGACATTGTTCTGTTGTAGTCAGTGCACAAATCGTGCTGGTATTATTTGTTTCTTTGGTTCATGAAAAGGGAAGAAAACTTGTACTAAAGTTTAGCTTTGTTGACAAATAATCCTTTAATAATTAACGACTCATTTTTCAACAAAGCTGAACTTTAGTACAAGTTTTTTCCCTTTCCATGCACCAAAGGAACACATAATACCAGCACGATTTGTGCACCTGCTTATGAAAATAAGCTGTCAGGGTACGCAGCTACATAACACAGCACAGATCTTCTCACCCTGCACAGGTTACCACAGCAATCTATTAGCCTTTGGAGACAATGGCGCTAAAAAACTCTGACTTCTCATACTCTGCTCTGTGAAATATGATCCTGCTGCCTTCTACAAGATCACAGTGTGTGAGAACGACGTTATGTTTTTAGCTCCGGTGTCTGCAGAGGCTAATTGACTAGGAATCTGCTGGTTAACTGTTTTGTTACAGGGTAAGTTGTCTAAGTCTTGGCAACTGCTGAATCTTCATCTTTTAATTTTATTTCCCTTTGAGCGCTCTGCACGTACTGTAACTGTAATAGAAGTAAGCATGACCACATAGAAGTTTATAGTGTATAAACTCTGATTATGCTTCCATTGTTAATGCTCAAGATTTGAATTGCCTACCTAAAAATGTTGTGAGACTCAAGTCACAGGCTACTCTAACACTTATACTCCACTATATGTCTGCTTGAGTGTATATAGGTTGCTGAGTATCACAGTGTATGCATGTGTGTGGGTATAGTTGTATGCATATGTGCATGACTGTGTGAGTATAGGTGTATGCATATGTGCATGACTGTGTGAGTATAGGTGTATGCATATGTGCATGACTGTGTGGGTATAGGTGTATGCATATGTGCATGACTGTGTGAGTATAGGTGTATGCATATGTGCATGACTGTGTGAGTATAGGTGTATGCATATGTGTATGACTGTGTGAGTATAGGTGTATGCATATGTGTATGACTGTGTGGGTATAGGTGTATGCATATGTGTATGACTGTGTGGCTATAGGTGTATGCATATGTGCATGACACTGTGAGTATAGGTGTATGCATATGTGCATGACTGTGTGAGTATAGGTGTATGCATATGTGTATGACTGTGTGGGTATAGGTGTATGCATATGTGCATGACTGTGTGGGTATAGGTGTATGCATATGTGTATGACTGTGTGGCTATAGGTGTATGCATATGTGCATGACTGTGTGGCTATAGGTGTATGCATATGTGTATGACTGTGAGTATAGGTGTATGCATATGTGCATGTGTGTGGGTATAGGTGTATGGATATGTGCATGTGTGTGGGTATAGGTGTATGCATATGTGCATGACTGTGTGAGTATAGGTGTATGCATATGTGCATGACTGTGTGAGTATAGGTGTATGCATATGTGCATGACTGTGTGGGTATAGGTGTATGCATATGTGCATGACTGTGTGGGTATAGGTGTATGCATATGTGCATGACTGTGTGAGTATAGGTGTATGCATATGTGCATGACTGTGTGAGTATAGGTGTATGCATATGTGTATGACTGTGTGGGTATAGGTGTATGCATATGTGCATGACTGTGTGGGTATAGGTGTATGCATATGTGCATGACTGTGTGGCTATAGGTGTATGCATATGTGTATGACTGTGTGGCTATAGGTGTATGCATATGTGCATGACTGTGTGAGTATAGGTGTATGCATATGTGCATGACTGTGTGAGTATAGGTGTATGCATATGTGTATGACTGTGTGAGTATAGGTGTATGCATATGTGCATGACTGTGTGGGTATAGGTGTATGCATATGGGTATAGGTGTATGCATATGTGTATGACTGTGTGGGTATAGGTGTATGCATATGTGCATGACTGTGTGGCTATAGGTGTATGCATATGTGTATGACTGTGTGGCTATAGGTGTATGCATATGTGTATGACTGTGTGGCTATAGGTGTATGCATATGTGCATGACTGTGTGGCTATAGGTGTATGCATATGTGTATGACTGTGTGGCTATAGGTGTATGCATATGTGCATGACTGTGTGAGTATAGGTGTATGCATATGTGTATGACTGTGTGGCTATAGGTGTATGCATATGTGCATGACTGTGTGGCTATAGGTGTATGCATATGTGCATGACTGTGTGGCTATAGGTGTATGCATATGTGCATGACTGTGTGGGTATAGGTGTATGCATATGTGCATGACTGTGTGGGTATAGGTGTATGCATATGTGCATGACTGTGTGGGTATAGGTGTAGGGGGCGCAATACTTGCCTTGCCCTGGGCGCTGGCAACCCACGCTACGCCACTGCCTGCAGTAGGCTGAAATGTGATAATTGGATATTGTAAACATCCATTACTATTTAAGGTCCGTCAACTCCAACATTTTTATTGTTTTAAAAGATAGATAATCCCTTTATTACCCATTCCCCAGTTTTGCATAACCAACAGTTATAATAATATACTTTTAACCTCTTTGATTACCTTGTATCTGAGCCTCTGCAGACTGCCCACTGATCACATGACCTTTTATTTATTATCTATTGACTTTTTTATTTTCGCCAATCAGTGCAGTGTAATGCATAACTACTGGAAAGAGCACAATGTAATCTATATGGCTCACATGAACTACCAGTTTCCTGTTGTGAAAAGCTAATAAAAAAAACGTGATAAGAGGCTGTCTGTAGTGGCTTAGAAACAGGCAGACATGTAGAGGTTTAAATGTTATAAAGTTATTAATATAACCATGTTGGTTGTACAAAGCTGGGGAATGGGTAGTAAAGGCGTTATCTTTTTAAACAATAACAATTTTGGTGTTCACTGTCCCTGCTAAAGGTTGTTCTGATTAACACAATCACAGAGCTATGTAAATAAGATTATATTCTAGTGCAGATAACATTTCAGAAGCTCCAAAACAACTGGATTATAGAAACTGTTCCAAAGTTTTATTACCAGCTTTTTAGTTTGAATATTGCCCAAAGTGATTGTTGCAACATTAGAAGAATTTTGTCAAACGTTTCTCTAAAGCTTATTTGATATAATTTTAAAGTGTTCTGTGTCGTGTTTCATTTGGTTTTCCTCTATTCTGACTGTGATAAGCAAATCTGGCAAATTGCTTTATTAGAGCTATATGAAAACCTAGCTCTTGCTCTCGGATTCCTCTGTTAGTTGTGAGTTAATGCATCATGTGACCTGCCAGCTTCATACACAAGATGTGCAGTTAGCAAGCAACATGGGAGATGGGAATAAAATGTAGTAATATAATGTCAGACATCCCTTTTTTTTAAGGGTTTCTTGTGCATCTTCATCTTTAGGTTCTATTTAAATGTAAAAGTAATAAATCTGTTGGTTGAATTAACTCTTGTCTAATCATATGCTGCCATCACTTAAGCCAAGTCCCTGATTCTGCTCCAGGGATGCTTCCATCTGGCTTCATACAAAGCTAGTAAAGTGGCATTCGAGCCATTTCCTGAACGCAGCTTTGGTATTCCGGCTGCAGTGGGCACCAGACTAATCCATTTTAATTGGAATTCAGACACAGTATTATCACATGTGGCTTCTTGGCAGCAAATAGAGCGCCTCAGGGGATTTGTGAACAGGAGATGTTAAAATGATCTACTCCTGTGTAATCTCTGGTTGCTCTCCCCATCAGCAGCCGCTCTGTATGCGCCTCACCGGATAAAACCTGTGATAATCCGCCTGTGCTGCACTTCTAGCTATACTGAAAGCCTGTATGTATTATGCAGATCATTCACGTGTGCCGCTTCTTACATGTGCTGGGAAAGATAAGGGAGGAAAATTCAATTAACCCCTTCACTCCTTACTTTAATTTATGCCATTTGCTCTCAACAGATATGGAAAATAGAAGACTAGTTTTTGTGTACTTCATTATTTTAGTTATGTTGTATATGTCGCTTTACTTAGTGCTGGTTTCAGCAAGTTCTGTATCTGCAAGGATCCATCTGCTAGTACTTGCACCGATAAGTGACCTAGCTGACGGTATTCTGATAAAACTTTGGGGCTTGGTTAGGAGTCTGAAAATCAGAGCAATGTTATTTAAAAATAAGCAAAACTAAACTTTTTTTTTTTTTTTTTTTTTTTTAAACTTTATGGGCTATATAAATAGATCATCTACAAAACATTTATGCAAAGAAAAAATGAGTGTATAATGTCCCTTTAAGTTCATATGGAAATTGCTGGAGACTGAACAGAGGTGAAATACTGTGAGGCTGAACTATATTTGGAAGATATGTAACCGCAACAAACACATGATAAAAAAACAATGCAACAGTCTGAACTTCAAAAGCGGAGTAGATGTTTTCTGACAAATTTCAAAGCTGTCTATTTCCACTCCTCCTATATCATGTGACAGCCATCAGTCAATCACAAATGCAAATACGTATAGTCTGTGAATTCTTGCACATGCTCAGTAGAAGCTGGTGACTCAAAGTGTAAATAAAAAGACTTTGCAAGTTTTGTTAAAGGGACACTGAACCCACATTTTTTCTTTTGTGATTCAGATCATGGAATTTTAAGCAACTTTCTAATTTACTCCTATTATCAAATTTTCTTCATTCTCTTGCTATCTTTATTTGAAATGCAAGAATGTAAGTTTAGATGCCGGCCCATTTTTGGTGAACCTGGGTTGTCCTTGCTGATCGGTGGATAAATTCATCCACCAATAAAGTGTTGTCCATAGTTCTGAAGCAAAAAAAGCTTAGATGTCTTATTTTTCAAATAAAGATATCAAGAAGACGAAGAAAAATCCATAATAGGAGTAAATTAGAACATTGCTTATAGTTGCATGCTCTTTCTGAATTACAAAAGAAAAATTTTGTGTTCAGTGTCCCTTTAATGAAAGTAAATTGGAAAGTTGTTTAAAAATGTTTTATCTGAAAAATTAAAGTTTAATTTTGACTTGAGAGTCCCGTGGGTTGGTGGATAATTTGGGTGTAAAGTGTTTTATGCATCAAATTATATTTTTCATAAATCATTAATTTTATGTAAATGTTTTTTTGTTTTTTTCTGGAATTGTTCCATTTATGACTTTCTTCCCATTGTTGAGAATTATCTATATTGTGCAGGTAACAGTATCAAAGTGCCAATTTGTGATCAGTTTTTTCTATAATTTTTTTTTTCTAAATTTCACTGCAAGATAAAACCTATCCATTTAGTGTAATTATTTAGATTTTATGAGTTAGAATTGTAAGTGTATGCAAACTGTTAGTAATTCTATGGGTTAGGCATGTATGTTATATGAAATGGTTTTGCTTGAAGTGACATTGTACTCAAAATTCAACATTTTGCCATGGATTTAGCGGATTAAAAATGTAATTTAGAAGTATATTACAATTAGAAAATTGAATTAGATCTGCAAAATACAAACTGGCTTACTGCCAGAATAATAATAGAAATAATAATAATAATGAAAATATAAAAATATTAAATAATTTAAAAGGGACTAGCAAGGATCAGACAGTGCATGTAATTTTTAAGACTTTTTTTTTTTTTTAAATATGCTATTTTCAAATGTGCTTTGTTCACTTGGTTTCCACAGTTGAAAATGAATATGCACATATCCCACACTAGTGGGAGCTAGCTGGTGTTTGGTGCCTTGCATACATTAGTCGTTTGCGATTGGCTAACTAGATTTGTTCAGCTAGCTGCATTAGTGCAATGCTGTTCCTTCACATTCCCAAAGAAAGAAAATGTGTATAGAAACCACACATAAAATCTGCATACTGGGGCGCTAAACAAGCTATATAAGTGTAGTAGCTGAGAAAAAATAGGGTGTACAATATGGAGCCTAAATTTTGCAAAAGCACAAACGGACTACGTTTAAATCCTAAAAATTTTAATCAGTTTCTTGTTTAGATTGGAAGCCATCAGATCTATTTCTGGAAGACTCCACGTCTGAACAATCTGAAAAAATACATCTGGATGGAGAGACCACTCCCCCGGATGTTAAGTCTGACGACTGAGATAATCCGCTTCCCAATTGTCTACACCTGGGATATGTACCACAGAAATTAGACAAGAGCTGGATTCCGCCCAATAAAGTATCCAAGATACTTCTTTCATAGCTAGAAGACTGTGAGTCCCACCCTGATGATTGACATATGCCACAGTTGTGATATTGTCTGTCTGAAAACAAATGAATGGTTCTCTCCAACAAAGGCCAAACCTGAAGAGTCCTGAAAATATTGATTGGTAATATCGCCTCTTGAGATTTCCAAACCCCTTGTGCTGTCAGAGATCCCCAGACAGCTTCCCAACCTGAAAGACTTGCATCTGTTGTGATTACAGTCCAGGTTGGACGAACAAAAGAGGCCCCTTGAACTATACGGTGGTGATCTAACCACCAAGTCAGAGAGAGTTGAACATTGGGATTTAAGGATATTAATTGTGATATCCTTGTATAATCCCTGCACCATTGATTCAGCATACAAAGCTGAAGAGGTCTCATATGAAAACGAGCAAAGGGGATTGCATCCGATGCTGCAGTCATGAGACCTAAAACTTCCATGCACATAGCCACTGAATGGAATGATTGAGACTGAAGGCTTCGACAAGCTGAAACCAATTTTATTAGTCTCTTGTCTGTTAAGGACAGAGTCATGGACACTGAATCTATCTGAAAACCTAAAAAGGTGACCCTTGTCTGAGGAATCAAGGAACTTTTTGGTAAATTGATCCTGCAACCATGTCTCTGAAGAAACAACACTAGTTGATTTGTGTGAGATTTGGCAGAATGTAAAGACTGAGATAGTACCAAGATATCATCCAAATAAGGAAACACTGCAATACCCTGTTCTCTGATTACAGAGAGTAGGGCACCGAGAACCTTTGAAAAATTTCTTGGAGCTGTCGCTAGGCCAAATGGAAGAGCAACAAATTGGTAATGCTTGTCTAGAAAAGAGAATCTCAGAAACCGATAGTGGTCTGGATGAATCAGAATATGAAGATAGGCATCCTATAAGTCTATCATGGACATATGACCTTGCTGAACAAAAGGCAGAATAGTCCTTAGTCACCATTTTGAAAGTTGGCATGCTTACAAAACGATTCAAAATTTTCAGATCCAGAACTGGCCTGAATGAATTTTCTATTTTTGGGACAGTGAATAGATTTGAATAAAACCCCAGACCCTGAAACGGAACTGGTATAATAACCCCTGAAAGCTCTAGATCTGAACACACTTCAGAAAAGCCTGAGCCTTCACTGGATTTGCTGGAACGTGTGAGAGAAAAAATCTTCTCACAGGAGGTCTTACTCTGAAACCTATTCGATACCCTTGAGAGACAATACTCTGAATCCATTGATTTTGGACAGAATCTGCCCAAATGTTTTGGAATTTTTTTTAATCTGCCCCCCACCAGCTGATCTGGAATGAGGGCCGCACCTTCATGCAGATTTGGGGGCTGGCTTTGGTTTCTTAAAAGGCTCGGATTTATTCCAACTTGAAGGTTTCCAATTGGAACCATATTCTTTCGGGGAAGGATTGGCTTTCTGTTATGTCAAAAAGAATGAAAACGATAAGAAGCTTTAGATTTACCCTTAGATCTTTTATCCTGAGGTAAAAAAACTCTCCCCCCCCCCCCCCCCCCCCCCGTGACAGTTGCAATAATTGAATCCAACTGAGAACAAAATAAATTGTTACCTTGGAAAGAAAGAGATAGTAATCTAGACTTAGATACCATGTCAGCATTCTAATATTTGAGCCACAAAGCTCTTCTAGCTAAAATAGCTAAAGACATAGCTTTAACATCCATATTGATATCAAAAAAAGCATCACAGATAAAATCATTAGCATGTTGAAGCAAGCGAACAATGCTAGACAAATCAGGATCTGTTTCCTGTTGCGCTAAGTTTTAACCGTTTACTAGTTATAGTATCAAGGACTAGTTTCCTCAATATCCAAAGTAATCAACACCTCTTTTAACAAGGAACAAATATACTCCATCTTAAAGAGATAAGTAGATTTGTCAGTGTCAATATCTGAGGTAGGATCTTCTGAACCAGATAGATCCTCATCAGAGGAGGATAATTCAGTATGTTGTCGGTCATTTGAAATTTCATCAACTTTATGAGTTTTAAAAGACCAATTTCCTTATATGGCAGTTTCAGGAATGGGGAAAAAATGCCAACAGCATAGCCCTCTGAGCATAAAAAGAGGCATATAGGAAGTGGGATTTAAATTAAATTATTTGGCGCCAAGTATAATGCGCAACACAAAATGGAATTTTTTGGTGCTAACATCCGGAAATGATGCAACTCGCTTTAGGCAGATGCAACCTTGTGCAAGGAAACCTGGCGTCAACTAAGATGCCGGAAATGATGAATTGCGTCACAGAACGTACCTTCACGGCAAAAAAATTCTCGTGCCAAGAATGACGCAATAAATATCAGCATTTTGCGACCTCGCAAGCCTAATTTGCCCGCAAAAACTAATGAAAAAGCAGTCAATTTGAAGAAAAGACTATACCCCAGGTAAGAAAAAATAACTTCCTAAATATGTTTCCCGATTTTGAAACTGATAGTCTGCAAAAGGAAATATACATAGACCTGACTCATGGCAAATATAAGTACAATACATATATTTAAAACTTTATATTAATACATAAAGTGCCAAACCATAGCTGAGAGTGTCTTAAGTAATGAAAACATACTTACTGAAAGACACCCATCCACATATAGCAGAGAGCCAGACCAGTACTGAAACAGTATCAGTAGAGGTAATGGAATATGAGAGTATATCATCGATCTGAAAAGGGAGGTAGGAGATGAATCTCTACGACCGATAACAGAGAACCTTTGAAAAGATTTCCCGTGAGGAAAACCATAGAATCAATAGGTGATACTCCCTTCATATCCCTCGGACACACTGTACTCTGAGAGGAATTGGGCTTCAAAATGCTGAGAAGTGCATATCATCAAAGAAAATCAAGCACAAACTTCACCACCTCCATAGGAGGCAAAGTTTGTAAAACTGAATTGTGGGTGTGGTGAGGGGTGTAATTATAGGCATTTTGAAGTTTGGGAAACTTTGCCCCTCCTGGTAGGATTGTATATCCCATACGTCGCTAGCTCATGGACTCTTGCCAATTACATGAAAGAAAAAAGCAATGGAGTGGGATTACTTTTACATAGATCCCTACCCTTAATCCTAGATAATGTGGAATCAGACCCTTGGGGTAGGTGGATCATCTTGATAGGCAGACTCTGCCACAGACCAGTAACCTCGGTCAACATATATGCCCACAACATAAAACAGGTCAAACTTTTTTTTTTTTTTTTAAATGTTAATTAAATTTTATCAGTTTAATATCTCTGTATTAGAAAAAACAAGTTCATAATCTAGTGACGTAATAGCTCAATTTGTATACCTGGTTACAATTTTTTCTTAAATTATATATTTATTTTTTAATTAGCTTTATTTAGAAAATTATAAAGGTAAAATTACAAATTATGGAGACGCAGCTCCAAGGTAATACATTGAAAGTGAGACATCACATGTTATGTTTTAAGCCAATTCCTTTTTAATAACTTAACATTGGACTGGGTTAACCAACACTTATCGACATAAGTTGTCTCTCGAGAGATAAGTTATAATAGGATCTACCATAGGTACCAATAACCGCCAACAAATGTGTCCCTTTCCCTTCTAGGATAGTGTCAAGTGTCAGCCCTATCTAGTCAGGTCAAACTTTTTTCATAAATTATATAACAAAATCGCACAAATTCAGAAAGGTTCTTAAATTCTCGCTGGAGACTTCAATATTGCACTGGAACCCACCCTAGATTGCTCCACCATCTATGGTAATACCTCTATCAAATCACTCCTTGACCTGAGCTCCTATTTACAGAATCTCCTTGATAGATGCCTGGAGGGCTAAAAACCCAGGACAAGAGTTTCACATTTAACTCCAATCCCCACAAAAGTTATTCTCGTATTGATTATATATTTATAGACCAATTTTAGTTACAGCATGATCAGAGATTCAGACATTGAACGGATTAACTTGTCAGACCACGCAATGGTAACATGACTGTGGAATGGAATGACATCCCTTTTGGCCCCCATGTGTGGCGCCTAGACGAATCCTTATTAAAGAACCCTCTAATTTCCACAAAACTCACAACAACCTTACAGGAATACTTTGAATTTAATAACACACCTCATATATCACCCCATATGTTATGGGAAGCACATAAAACAGTTATTAGAGGCGAACTTAAAAAACAGAAAGCTATATTGACCAAGCAATACCGGACAACATATATGAACTTTCTAAAACAGTTGCGAGAAAGAGACCCAACATAAGTGACCCACACAACGCACCCCTCTTCCTATCACTTAAAAAAGAAAGAAATGAGTTCAACTACTTTTAATATATAAGGAAGCCCAAAAAAAGGCACTCTCTTAGAAAAATATACTTTCACAAATCTAATAAATCTGGGACTACCGTAGCTAGAACACTAAAAGACCTCCTATATTCACCAACTACATACTTCAGAGGGAATTTCTTTATTCGGCAGCCATCAAATAGCAGAAAAAATTTGACTTTATTACAGTAAACTATACAACCTCCCCACTCCCCAAACATCTAATGACCCACAAACAATGGACCTGTACATAGCAAAGGCGAATCTCCCCACTTTATCTGACGACCTAGCCAAACTATTAGAGGAATCAATTTCTCTCTGAGGTCCAAGCAGCCATCAATTCACTCCCCCCTTCATAAAAAGCCCAGGCCCTGACAGGTTTTCCAACCTATACTACAAACAATATAGGGACATGCTAGCACCCCACCTATCATGTTCCACTCCATTGATGACACTGAGAATTGGTCCCATTAAACACCAGAAGCACACATTACAGCCATACCTAAACCTGATAAAGACCCCTCCAAAGTAGAAAACTACAGACCCATCTCCCTTCTTAAAGGTACAGTCTACACTAGAATTGTTATTGTTTTAAAAGATAGATAATCCCTTTTTTACCCATTCCCTAGTTTTGCATAACCAACACAGTTATATTTATATATTTTTTACCTCTGTGATTATCTTGTATCTAAGCCTCTGCAGACTGCCCCTTTATTTCAGTTCTTTTGACAGACTTGCAGTTTAGCCAATCAGTGATGGCTCCCAGGTAACTTCACGAGCACAGTGTTATCTATATGAAAAACATGAACTAATACCCTCTAGTGGTAAAAAACCTGTTAAAATGCATTCTTAAGAGGCGGCCTTCAAGGTCTAAGAAATTAGCATATGAACCTCCTAGGTTAAGCTTTCAACTAAGAATACCAAGGGAACAAAGAAAAATTGGTGATAAAAGTAAATTAGAAAATTGTTTAAAATTACATGCCGTATCTGAATCATGAAAGTTTTTTTTGGACTAGACTGTCCCTTTAACATGGACGTCAAAATATTTGCCTAAATTTTAGCTACAAGAATCAATAAAATCCTTCCCCACCTAGTATATACAGACCAGACCGGCTTTATGCCAAACCAAGAGGCACGGGACAACACAATCAGAACCATACATCCGACTGGCCACGCCAGCCAGTCCGGGCAAACAGCAGTATTAATTTCTACAGATGCAGAGAAAGCCTTTCGACCAGCTGAACTGGAACTTTCTCAGCTGCTGTCTCCACAACTTTGGTTTCAGTCAAAAAACAATACATAGAATACTAAGCCTTTATTCAAACCCATCAGCACGGGTTAGAGCCAACGGTACACTATCAGACAAGTTGAAAATCGGTAACAGCATCAGACAGGGTTGCCCCCTATCCCCTTTTCACATTAACAATGGAGGTCTTAGCTTCACATATTAGAAATAATACCAATATTGAAGGGATCCAACTAGGCCCTAATATGTATAAAGTCTCACTATACGCAGATGACATATTAGCATCACTCACCTCTCCGCATACCTCATTACCCCACCTACTAGAGGAATTTGACCAATTCGGCACATACTCTAATTTTTCCATTAATGCAACAAAATCAGAAATACTCAACATCTATATGCCCAAAAATGACTTTAAAGCCCTAAATAGGCACTGCGCTTATAAACGTAAACAAGATAAAATGAAATATTTAGGGATATACCCAACACCCTCAAGTAGTAAAGTATTTTTAAACAAAACTAATCACCCCTCTTAATCATAATATCTAGAGACTTCATTACATGGAAAAACAAACCTCAATCCTGGTGGACGTATACAAACCATCAAGATGACTACCCTCCTCCAAATACTTAACATAATGCAAGCAGCACCAATACACCTCCCAACATCATATTTGAACCAATTACAAACCTTAATAAACTCCTTTATATGGGGCAGCGTGAAAACCAGCATTAATAGAAATACACTTTATCGCCCTTTGGGCTCAGGCAGACTAGGACTAAGACACATCACTAAATATTACAAAGCAATAGTGCTTCAATGAGTACTGGACTGGCACAGAAACCCTAGCCTCAAATCCTGGACCACAATTGACTCACACCTCCTAGAATCCCCAACAATATTCCCCCTGTGTTGGATAAAACACTTAAGTAGACCAAACATGGCAAAACTCTCACCCCTATATACCCACCTTTTTTTAAGTGTCTGGGAAAGCATTTGACATAAATATACAGGAATATCTTCACCAATCTCCCCAATGACTCCTATCCCTGTCAATGCTGAACTCGCAGGTGGTCTGTTGATTGATCACCCTTTAACCCAGGGACTAGGTTACACCATCCCCTTCACTAAACTGACGACAGAAGAAAAACTTAAACAAAGATCACAGCTTACGGAAGTGGCTGGAGGCTCATTTGCATCCTTGTTTAAATATGCCCAACTATCACACTTAAGAGTCACCGCACAAAAAAGACCTACTCAGAAACCTAACCGATTTTAAACACTTGTGTTTACTAGATATAAAGCCCTGTGGATCGCTAGGAAAATATTAGACGTGGAAATAAAATAGCTCCTCCCTCAATTACTTTACTTTGGCAGGAAGAATTAGGGACTTTTTTAAACCCTGCACAGTGTAAAAACATATTATGCAAAACACGTAAATCCTCTTCCTCTCCCAGAGTCTTAGAACTTGATCACAAATTATTAATGTGATGGTACCTTACACAGGAAAGAATCCATAAAATATACCCCACAGCTAATGCGTCTTGCTGGAGAGGTTGGGGCCTTACAGGCACAATGTCTCATATTTGGTGGCATTGCCCAAAACTAGTACCCTTCTGGGAACTTATGGATATCTATCTCACAAAACTTATAGGGAACTCATCCTTAACACCACTAATGGCCCTTCTTAATCTCAAACCAACTACAATCCGATGGAAACTAACTCAAATTGGTCTTAATAGCGATAAATTCCTGATGGCATGCAAATGGAAATCCCCACATATCCCCATAATTGCCGATTGGCTTCAAAACACCTCAGATCTCCTCTCACTGGAGGAATTGCTCCTACTATAGAAACGGCAACTTAGACATGGTCCATAATGTCATTCTATTGGTAATCTCTAATACACTCTGGTATACTGTATCACAACCCATCTGAATTACATTTCCTCCCACCCAGCCTAATCCCCCTCACCCCCCTTCTTACCTTCTCTTCCCGCTTCCACCCCCCTTAAGCATAACCTACATCCTAACTTTCACACTCCTCCAAGGCCTCTTAAAAATCTACGAAATATGGAATATAGATCAACCATACTGTATATGTTTATTCTGCTATGCTATTGTATGTTTGTTTATACTGAAGCACATTGGAAGTATAGCTCTTGCTGTGTCACATTATCCCAGAGACTCTGTTTCCACTGGAATCTACATAAAAGTTAATCTGTGCATATATGCAAGGACTAAAATCACTAAAATGTTACTTTAATCTCCCTTGTAATGACTGAAACATATTGTAATGTTTGTTTGAATACCTGGATAAAAATGATTAAAACAAAAAATAAATAAATTGGGAAACATGTATTGGAAATATTAATGTATTTTTTCTTTGTTTAACATGCAAATCATGTAAGCATTCAAAGAAAACAAACGTTTAAATCTAACATTACAGGGAAGAAATATAAAATCCATGATTTACTAAGATGTACGGATAAAAATATAGTTTCTTTTGGAGTGCAAGTGTGGGAAACAGTACGTGGGGGAGACCCCTACATGACAGAATTAGGGAGCACATATGGTCGATAGAGAACCACGACAGAGAGAAATAAGGATATTCCTATCTCTAGACACTTTAAATAATGTAACAATGGAGATGAGAAGTGCCTTTCATATTCTGCCATTGCAAAGGTTAAAACAAATTGGAGGGGCTCTGATATACTTAACAATCGCCTGAGATTAGAGACAAAGTGGATATATGAATTGAGAACGGATGCCAAGGGGTCTGAATCAAGAAATAGAAATAAGCAGCTTCCTTGTAACTTAAACCCTAAATAAAATATACATGATAGGCGTTTTAGGCAACTGACATGCAAGCTAAAACTTGTGCAGTTAGACATATATACTAATAAGAATATGCAAATACTAACTTCATGTCTTCATGATTCATATGTATCTTTTCATCTGCATAGGTATTAATGGGAATATTTAGGTACATATAGATTATCAAATTTCGATTAATAGTTGTTCTGAATTATTTTGTATATATTTTTTATATTTTATATACAGTATTATCATTTGCCTTTTTCTATATATTTTGCCTTTTAAATTTTGCAAAGTGCACCTTGTATTTTGTATGTTTATGTCTGTAATTTGTTATTAATTGTGTTGTAACTTACAAATTCATGAATAAGTGTAGAATATGTTTCTAAGTGATATCTATTTGAAACTGCACATGTCTAAGAATCTGGCACCTATGCCTTTAAGATTGCGCTATAAAGAGTCTCCTGTTCTGATGCATCGATAGAGCTTGACAAACGCGATCCACCGAAACGCGTTGCTTTTTCCTACTTGTGACTAGGATCTCCTGTCTCACTCTGCAGGATCCTTGGACGTTTGGATGTTTCTGTGATCGTATCTTCAAACTGAAGAATCCATATTATATTTGTATAGAAACCTCCTTCTGTAGAAGGTTTTCACATTAATATTGATATTTGCTGCTTTTGAGATAAGCACTTTTTACACTGGACTTGTTTGCTGTCCTAAATCCAGCAGCAGACTCATTGTGAATTCTGCATTTTATGCATTGGATTTGTATTTCATGAATTATATTTATCTTATGCTCTGTATTTTATGTAGTGTTTTTAATTTTGTTTGATTATATAAATGATTAAACTAACATTTTATTTAGATTTAAATATAGTCCATTTGTGCTATTGCAAAATTTAGGCTCCATATTAAACACCCTATTTTTTCCTCAGCTACTACACTTTTATATAGCTTGTTTTGCGTAGGTAGATTTTTTTTTTTTATGTGTGGTTTCTATACACATTTTCTCTCTTGGGTAGTGTGAATTTCTGTGAGATTTATTGGGGAAAAGTCTTTTTTTTCCGGGGGCTTTTTATAAATATTGTAGCTCTACTAGCGCCGTGAATCTGTCTGAAACCTCTGTTTGTTCCACTAATGCTGTTCCTTCAGCAAAGGAAAAAAAGAGAATGAAGCAAATTTGATAATAAAAGTAAATCTGAAAGTTGTTAAATTGTATCTTCTATACGAATTATGGAAGAAAATGTTGTGGAATCCTGTCCCTTTAACCTTACATGCTGCAAAGAGAAGATCCCTGAAAGAAAAGATCTTGGATTTGCAAATTAACAATTGTTATTTTGTGTAAGTTTACCCCTTAAAGGGACATGAAACCCAAAATTTTTCTTTCATGATTCAGACAGAGAATACAATTTTTTTTTTTTATTTTTTTTTTTTTATTTTTTTTTATTGATGGCTGGCAACAAGTACAATAGAGCCAATTTACAGTTCTTGCGCCTCACAGGGCCAGGTACATATTAAACAAATTTGAACATGAAAATAGTCAAAGGCGAAATGAAGACACTTACAATTCAGTTTTATCTCTTGCTGCCTGTGGCTTATGAATAAACCCAAAGGAGTCCTAAAATAGTGAGCCTCCCATTAGGCTCTTTGCACTACTAGGATTGTTTTCTTCCTTTTGAACTCCTCTTTTCTAACCAGCCAGCCAACTACCATTTTTATCAGATAATTATCTGACAGTCGGAACTAACTAAACAAGTAAAGGGGGGGGGGGGGAGGAGGGGGAAGGGGAAAAAGAAAGAAGAGAGAAAAAGAAAAAAAAAAGGGGGGGGGGAGAAAATAGAATCCCCTCCCTCCTCTCACCCCCGCCATCCCCCCGTCTCTCTTTACCAAATACCTAAAAGGACCATCTCTGAATTCCTGAATGGGAAGATCAAACATTCTATTTCATTCAGTGAGTGACTTTTAATAAAGGTTGACCAGTTCTAAAAAAAGATTTTAATGTCTTCTTCGTTGTTTGCTCTAGCATACATTGTTTTCTGAGACAATTTTTAACCTCCGTAATCGTGGGGGCCTTATAACTTTTCCAGCCCTTGAAAATGAGATATCTAGCTGCTAGTATTGATAGGATTATTAACTTCTCGTGGAATTGCAGTTCTTCACCTTGTTTGATACAGAATATAATTTGTGTTATTGTGAGGATCAGAGGGGAGACTCCTAGTAGATTCTTGAGCCAGAATTCTACCTTGTGCCAAAATTGCCTAATTTTGGGACAGTACCATATCATGTGGGTTAACTCTGCTGCTGGGAGGGAACATTTTGGACATTTGTTAAAGTTTAAATTACGTATTTTATATCCCTGTTCTGGTGTGAAATATGCTCTGTGCAATAATTTGACATGTGCCTCCCTCCAAGTAGCGGAGAGCATGGCACGTGTTACTCTTTTAATTGATTTCTGAATTAATTTTGATTCTATGTTATTGGTGACGATTAGCCTATTCCAATCGGTCGCTAAATGTTCTAACAAGGCGAATCCCTTGATGTTATTTAGTAACATATAACATGGGGTTATAGACGTATGTCCGCTTTTAATTAGTAATAACCAACTATCTATTTTACCCAAAGTCCAGCACCAACCTGCGTGTCTGACCAATTCTGAAATATAATGTCTAATTTGTAAGTAAGCAAAAAATTCCTTATTTGTTAGCTTAAATTCACTCCTTAGCTCTTCAAATGTTTTTATACACTTTGTCTCTTCTCTGATGCATTGTTGCAGTCTTACCAATCCTAACTGAGACCATTTGAAGAAAATCGCGGACTTCAGGCCGGGGTGAAAATTAGGATTCCCTGTTATTGGTAAGAATTGTGAAACATTACAGTTAATTTTTAACAGGGTTCCTATCTTCCACCACGCCTTTATTGGGTTTAAAATAGTTTTGAGTTTATTGATATCTGACGGCAATGCTTTTAGTACGCAGTGTGTCAACCCTGCTGGTAGAAAAGGATAACATATGTTATCCTCTAACATTGTGTTGGTCACATAGTTTTTCAAAAGGAGCCAATCTGCCACTGTTCTTGCTAGGAATACTAAATTATATGTTCTAATGTCGGGTAACGCTAATCCTCCAAGCTCTTTCGCTGCTGATAGTTTGGAAAGAGATAACCTTGATCTTCTCCCCTGCCAAATAAAATTTCTGACTGCCGTATTATGGGAGTGAATGTCTTTTTCAAAAATGAAGGTTGGGATGTTCTGTAGAATATATAGTATTTTTGGTAAAAGAATCATTTTATATAATGCTATTCTACCAGAAAGTGAAATTGGTAAAGTTTGCCAAATTTTCTTTTTCTCCCGTATATTTAACAATATTGGTATGATGTTTAATTTGTATAAATCCGCTTGATTAATTGGGACAGAGATTCCTAAATACGTAAATGAATCAGTAACTTCTTTAAAGACACAGTCTTTGATTCTGAGTTTTTTCTAAGCCAATAGATCTCGGATTTGTTTATTTTATATCCAGAAAATGAGCCAAACTGTTCTATTATACTTAAGAGTTTGGGTATGCTTGTCTTGGTATTTGAAATGTAAAGAAGTACATCGTCCGTGTAAAGTGCGATTTTCATCTCATGGTTGTTAATTTTCACACCCTCATTCTCTTTTCTGATCCTTAGTGCCAAGGATTCAATAGCTAAGTCAAAGAGAAGGGGAGACAGTGGGCAACCCTGACATGTCCCCCTTTGGATTCCGATTTCTGAGGATAAAGAATTGTTAACCATCAACTTCGTGGACGGTTGTTTATACAGATTTTTTATAAAATTGGGAAATTTATCTTTAAACCCAAATTTATCCAAAGAGTTGAATATATGGCTGAAAAAGACTGAATCAAAGGCTTTTTCAGCATCAATTGCTACGATAGCCAGGTTAGGGTTACTCTCTGCCCCCCCCTCCCTCTGAGAGAAATATTCTGTTACCATCAAAACTTCTCTTATCTTGGATGCAGAGTTTCGATTTTTAAGAAAACCTGCCTGATCTTTATGGATAATATGGGAAAGGCTATCTTGAAGTCTACAAGCCAGAATGGAGGTCAAAATTTTATACTCTGAGTTGAGGAGCGCTATAGGCCGATATGACTCCTTAAGGGAGGGATCTTTTCCCCCCTTAAGGAGAAGTGTTGTGTGAGACGCAGAGAAACTAGGTGGTATGGTTTTATCATTAATGTAAAAGTCATTATATAAGTTGCATAACAATGGGATTATGTCTGGAGCTAAGATCTTAAAGACCTCATTTGGAATCCCATCCGGGCCTGCTGCTTTATGAAGTGGCATTTTAGAGATCGTCTCGCTAATTTCCTTCTCGGAAATTGGATTATTCAGATTGTTTACTATCGCCTCCGGAACACTGGGGCAATGTATTTTGCCCCAGAATTCCTTAGACTGTTCTTCATCCGTAACCCTTGCTGCATAAAGATCTTTATAGTAGTTAGAAAAGATTTCTGAAATATCTTCAGACTTTATTAAGATCTTCCCATCCTGTTGAATTTTATCAATCAGAATAGTTTTTTTTTTCCCCCTTAACTAACCTAGCTAACAATCTACCAGACTTGTTACCAAATCGGTACATTTTAGCCTGGAACCTAAGATCTCTTTGAGTTTCCAAAAGTAATGCCAGCGCGTCTCTTTCTGTCTTGGCTTTAATATATTTGGCCCAATTGAACGGAGATTTTTGAAGGATATAGCGATTGTACGAATTAATTAAAAACTTGGTGGCTTCAGTCTCTTTTCTTCAATTTTTTGGAAATCATAGCGGCATTTGCCGTTATTTCACCTCTGATAACAGCTTTTGCGGCTCCCCAGAAAATTTCCGGCCTATTTATGTATTCAACATTAATTTCGATATATTCTTTGAATTTATCTTTTAAATGTTTTTTTAATTTTGCATCATTCGCCAGATAATAAGGGAAGATAAATCTTGCCGGTGAATTTCTAGTACCATGTAACTGTATTTCTAAAAAGATGGGAGAATGATCAGACAAAGTTATGGGTGTAATCCCTGACCTAACATTTTTTGTACATAGTCGCTCATCTATTAAAAATAGATCTATCCTGGATAATGTCTTGTGTGCTTTAGATAGGCATGTATAAACGCGTACATCAGGATTTTGCAGCCGCCAGATATCTTTTACTGCTAAATTATGGATGATTTTATTGAATATGTTTGTTTCTAAATTATCCTTCTTATGTTTTATCTGTCTGCTCTCATATCTCAGCCTATCCAATGGGGATTGGGGGGCCATGTTAAAATCGCCTCCTATAATTAGATGACCTTCTGAGTATGATAATAATTTAGATTGTATTGAGTTCCAGAAATCATAATCTAGTTCATTAGGTGCGTAGATATTACAAAAAGTATATATTTGTTTAGCAATTTTAATCTTAAGCATTATGAATCTCCCCTCTGGATCACTCTTGAACTGTAATAACTCTGGTTCTAATCTTTTACTTATTAATATGGCTACTCCTCTTTTCCTCCTGTAGCTAGGTGAAGCAAATACTTGTTTGATCCAAGAACCCCTCAGTTTCATTACCTCCTCTATATTTAAATGTGCTTCTTGCAGAAAGATGATATCTGCTTGCATCTTTCGCATATGTGAGATAATGGCTTTCCTTTTTATAAGGGTTGAAATTCCCCCTACATTCCAAGAAATGACTTTAATTTTCTCTATGAGCTTTGTCAATTCTTTTCAGAAATATTGGAAAAGAGGGAACCTGAGGGGCGCCAGAAGAGAGAGGGGATGGACGGCGAGAGAAAGGCGAAGGGGAAAAGAAAGAGAGAAAAAAAAACAAAAAAACCCCCAGGTAGAGGTTTTGAAAAATAAGTGAAGGGAGGGGGGGAAAAGAGGGGAATGGAGTTGGGGTCAGGAAACTCAATCTAATATAAAGAGGGGATAGATACCCCCTCTTTTTTCTCCCTATCCTGGAGTATTTCTTCTCCAGGTTTTGCATATTTTTCTTACAAATCATAGTGGAACTTACAAAGATTAATCTGTGCTTAATTTGAATCTCTTTACTTACTGTGCTTAAATAAAAAAGGATGAAAAAATTCCTTCCTTTCTTCATCGCTTTTCTCTTAAGTGTATTCAGTCCACGGGTCATCCATTACTTATGGGATATATTCCCTTCCCAACAGGAAGTTGCAAGAGGATCACCCAAAGCAGAGCTGCTATATAGCTCCTCCCCTCACATGTCATATCCAGTCATTCTCTTGCAACTCTCAACTAGATAGGAGGTCGTGAGAGGACTGTGGTGTTTTATACTTAGTTTATTTCTTCAATCAAAAGTTTATTTTTAAATGGCACCGGAGTGTGCTGTTTTTTCTCAAACAGTATTTGGAAGAAGAATCTGCCTGCGTTTTCTATGATCTTAGCAGAAGTAACTAAGATCCACTGGCTGTTCTCGCACATTCTGAGGAGTGGGGTAACTTCAGAAAGGGAATAGCGTGCGGGGTCTCCTGCAAATGAGGTATGTGCAGTAAAATATTTTTCTAAGGAATGGAATTGACTAAGAAAATACTGCTGATACCGATGTAATGTAAGTAAAGCCTTAAATGCAGTGAAAGCAACTGGTATCAGGCTGATTAATGTATACACAGTAAAGTAATTTTCTAAGGAATGGAATTTGACTAAGAAAATGCTACTAATACTGAAGTAATGTAATAAGCCTTAAATGCAGTAGAAGGACTGGTATCAGGCTTATCAATAGAGATACATACTCTTTAAAAAAAGGATGTTTAAAACGTTTGCTGGCATGTTTAATCGTTTTTGTGAGGTACATTGGTGATAAAACTTATTGGGGCATAAATTTTTCAACATGGCTGACTTATATTTCTGCATAGAAACAGTTAACTGAAGCTCCCACTGTTGTAATAATGAGTGGGAGGGGCCTATTTTAGCGCTTTTTTGAGTAGTAAAAATTTAGTCTCCGTCTTCCTGCTTCTTCCTGCATGACCCAGGACATCTCTAGAGAGCTTAAGGGACTTCAAAAGTCATTTTGAGGGAGGTAATCAGTCACAGCAGACCTGTGACAGTGTGTTTGACTGTGTTAAAAAACGTTTTTTTTCTCTATTGCTTATCCGTTTTGGGTATTAAGGGGTTAATCATCCATTTGCAAATGGGTGCAATGCTCTGCTAACTTAATACATTTACTGTGAAAATTTGGTTGCTATAACTGATTTGGTTCATTGTTATTTCAACTGTGACAGTTTTTTTGTGCTACTTAAAGGCGCAGTAGCGTTTTCTATATTGCTTGTAAATTTATTTAAAGTGTTTTCCAAGTCTGCTAGTCTTATTGCTAGTCTGTTTAAACATGTCTGACACAGATGAATCTGTTTGTTCACTATGTTTGAAGGCCAGTGTGGAGCCCCATAGAAATATGTGTACTAAATGTATTGATTTCACTTTAAATAATAAAGGTCAATCTTTATCTGTAAAGGAATTATCACCAGACAACGAGGGGGAAGTTATGCCGACTAACTCTCCTCACGTGTCAGTACCTTCGCCTCCCGCTCAGGAGGCGCGTGATGTTGTGGCGCCAAGTACATCAGAGACGCCCATACAAATCACTTTACAAGACATGGCTACTATTATGAATAATACCCTGACAGAAGTATTATCTAAATTGCCAGAATTAAGAGGCAAGCGCGATTGCTCTGGGATAAGGACAGAGCGTGCTTGTGCTGTGAGAGCCATGTCCGATACTGCGTCACAGTTTGCAGAACATGAGGACGGAGAGCTTCATTCTGTGGGTGACGGATCTGATCCAGAGAAACCGGATTCAGAGATCTCTAATTTTAAATTTAAGCTTGAGAACCTCTGTGTATTGCTAGGGGAGGTTTTAGCGGCTCTGAATGACTGTAATACAGTTGCAATTCCAGAGAAATTATGTAGGCTGGATAGATACTATGCGGTACCGGTGTGTACTGACGTTTTTCCTATACCTAAAAGGCTTACAGAAATTATTAGCAAGGAGTGGGATAGACCCGGTGTGCCCTATTCCCCACCTCCTATATTTAGGAAAATGTTTCCAATAGACGCCACTACACGGGACTTATGGCAGACGGTCCCTATGGTGGAGGGAGCAGTTTCTACTTTAGCTAAGCGTACCACTATCCCGGTGGAGGATAGTTGTGCTTTTTTGGATCCAATGGATAAAAAATTAGGTTACCTTAAGAAAATGTTTGTTCAACAAGGTTTTATCTTACAGCCCCTTGCATGCATTGCGCCTGTCACTGCTGAAGCATTCTGGTTTGAGTCTCTAGAAGAGGCCATTCACACAGCTCCATTGGATGAAATTATGGACAAGCTTAAAGCACTTAAGCTAGCTAATGCATTTGTTTCTGATGCCATTGTACATTTAACTAAACTAACGGCTAAGAACTCCGGATTCGCCATCCAGGTTGCGCAGAGCGCTATGGCTTAAATCCTGGTCAGCTGACGTGACTTCTAAATCTAAATTGCTTAATATTCCTTTCAAGGGGCAAACCTTATTTGGGCCCGGCTTGAAAGAAATTATCGCTGACATTACTGGAGGTAAGGGTCATACTCTTCCTCAGGACAGGGCCAAATCAAAGGCCAAACAGTCTAATTTTCGTGCCTTTCGAAACGTCAAGGCAGGAGCAACATCAACTTCCTCCGGTCCAAAACAGGAAGGAACTGTTGCTCGTTACAGACAGGCCTGGAAAACTAACCAGTCCTGGAACAAGGGCAAGCAGGCAAGAAAACCTACTACTGCCCCTAAAACAGCATGAAGGGATGGCCCCCTATCCGGAAACGGATCTAGTGGGGGGCAGACTTTCTCTCTTCGCCCAGGCGTGGGCAAGAGATGTCCAGGATCCCTGGGCGTTGGAGATCATATCTCAGGGATATCTTCTGGACTTCAAGGCTTCCCCTCCTCAAGGGAGATTTCATCTTTCAAGGTTATCAGAAAACCAGATAAAGAAAGAGGCATTCCTACGCTGTGTACAAGACCTCCTAGTAATGGGGGTGATCCACCCAGTTCCGCGGACGGAACAAGGACAGGGATTTTATTCAAATCTGTTCGTGGTTCCCAAGAAAGAGGGTACCTTCAGACCAATTTTGGACCTAAAGATCTTAAACAAATTCCTAAGAGTTCCATCATTCAAAATGGAAACTATTCGGACCATCCTACCCATGATCCAAGAGGGTCAGTACATGACCACAGTGGACTTAAAGGATGCCTACCTTCACATACCGATTCACAAAGATCATCATCGGTTCCTAAGATTTGCCTTTCTAGACGGGCATTACCAATTTGTAGCTCTCCCCTTCGGGTTGGCTACGGCCCCGAGAATCTTTACAAAGGTTCTGGGCTCACTTCTGGCGGTTCTAAGACCGCGAGGCATAGCGGTGGCTCCGTATCTAGACGACATCCTGATACAGGCGTCAAGCTTTCAAATTGCCAAGTCTCATACAGAGATAGTTCTGGCATTTCTGAGGTCGCACGGGTGGAAGGTGAACGTGGAAAAGAGTTCTCTATCACCAGTAGATGTGGAGTTCAGAACAGCGCCTAGATCTGTTTACCTGCTGCACTATAAAGGACCCCCTAATAGGTCCTTGGGAGTTTAACAGTACAAAGGATTATAGGAGCGCCAATGAAGGCTAAAGTAAACTACAGGTACCTTTAATATACAGATGACATAGAACGATGTCACCAATTAGATGAATCCAATAAGTTTAAAAAACAATATCCCCAATTTGGATGAATCGATAAAATTCAAAATTATAACAGAGGAATGAATAAAATGGATAAAATATATCCTTTTTAATAACACACACTGGGTTTAAAGTATAAAATCACAGTTTATTAATACAGTTTATTAATACGACCTGATCAGATGACTTCACTGATCACTACTTTATTTATAACATAGAGGTCACTTATAGCATAAGAAAACTACTATTCTGGTTTTATGGCAAAACCAGAATAGTAGTTTTCTTATGCTATAAGTGACCTCTATGTTATAAATAAAGTAGTGATCAGTGAAGTCATCTGATCAGGTCGTATTAATAAACTGTATTAATAAACTGTGATTTTATACTTTAAACCCAGTGTGTGTTATTAAAAAGGATATATTTTATCCATTTTATTCATTCCTCTGTTATAATTTTGAATTTTATCGATTCATCCAAATTGGGGATATTGTTTTTTAAACTTATTGGATTCATCTAATTGGTGACATCGTTCTATGTCATCTGTAAATTAAGGTACCTGTAGTTTACTTTAGCCTTCATTGGCGCTCCTATAGTTCTCTATCACCACTCACAAGAGTCTCCTTCCTAGGGACTCTGATGGATTCTGTAGAAATGAAAATTTACCTGACGGAGGCCAGGTTATCAAAACTTTTAAATGCTTGCCGTGTCCTTCATTCCATTCCACGCCCGTCAGTGGCTCAGTGCATGGAAGTAATCGGCTTAATGGTAGCGGCAATGGACATAGTGCCATTTGCGCGCCTGCATCTCAGACCGCTGCAATTGTGCATGCTAGGTCAGTGGAATGGGGATTACTCAGATTTGTCCCCCCTACTAAATCTGGATCAAGAGACCAGAGATTCTCTTCTCTGGTGGCTATCTCGGGTCCATCTGTCCAAAGGTATGACCTTTCGCAGGCCAGATTGGACAATTGTAACGACAGATGCCAGCCTTCTAGGTTCTGGTACAGTCTGGAACTCCCTGAAGACTCAGGGATCGTGGACTCAGGAGGAGTCACTCCTTCCAATAAACATTCTGGAACCAAGAGCGATATTCAATGCTCTTCAGGCTTGGCCTCAGCTAGCGACAATGAGGTTCATCAGATTTCAGTCGGACAACATCACGACTGTGGCTTACATCAACCATCAAGGGGGAACAAGGAGTTCCCTAGCGATGTTAGAAGTCTCAAAGATAATTCGCTGGGCAGAGTCTCACTCTTGCCACTTGTCAGCGATCCACATCCCAGGCGTGGAGAACTGGGAGGCGGACTTTCTAAGTCGTCAGACTTTTCATCCGGGGGAGTGGGAACTCCATCCGGAGGTGTTTGCTCAACTGGTCCATCGTTGGGGCAAACCAGAACTGGATCTCATGGCGTCTCGCCAGAACGCCAAACTTCCTCGTTACGGGTCCAGGGACCCGGGAGCGACGCTGATAGATGCTCTAGCAGCTCCTTGGATCTTCAACATGGCTTATGTGTTTCCACCGTTTCCTCTGCTACCTCGACTGATTGCCAAGATCAAACAGGAGAGAGCATCGGTGATTCTGATAGCGCCTGCGTGGCCACGCAGGACCTGGTATGCAGACCTAGTGGACATGTCGTCCTGTCCACCATGGACTCTACCTTTTGAGGCAAGACCTTCTAATACAAGGTCCTTTCAATCATCCAAATCTAATTTCTCTGAGGCTGACTGCACGGAGATTGAACGCTTGATCCTATCAAAGCGTGGCTTCTCAGAGTCGGTTATTGATACCTTAATACAGGCACGAAAGCCTGTTACCAGGAAAATCTACCATAAGATATGGCGTGAATACCTGTATTGGTGTGAATCCAAGAGTTTCTCATGGAGTAAGGTTAGGATTCCTAGGATATTGTCCTTTCTCCAAGAGGGTTTGGAAAAGGGCTTATCAGCTAGTTCGTTAAAGGGACAGATCTCTGCTCTGTCTATTCTTTTGCACAAGCGTCTGGCAGAAGTTCCAGACGTCCAGGCTTTTTGTCAGGCTTTGGCTAGGATTAAGCCTGTGTTTAAAACTGTTGCTCCTCCGTGGAGCTTAAACTTGGTTCTTAAAGTTCTTCAAGGAGTTCCGTTTGAACCCCTTCATTCCATTGATATTAAACTTTTATCTTGGAAAGTTCTGTTTTTGATGGCTATTTCCTCTGCTCGAAGAGTCTCAGAGTTATCTGCCTTACATTGTGATTCTCCTTATCTGATTTTCCATTCAGACAAGGTAGTTCTGCGTACTAAACCTGGGTTTTTACCTAAGGTAGTTTCTAACAGGAATATCAATCAGGAGATTGTTGTTCCATCATTATGTCCTAATCCTTCTTCAAAGAAGGAACGACTTTTGCATAATCTGGACGTAGTCCGTGCCCTGAAATTCTATTTACAGGCAACTAAAGATTTTCGTCAAACTTCTTCCCTGTTTGTCGTTTACTCTGGACAGAGGAGAGGTCAAAAAGCTTCGGCAACCTCTCTCTCCTTTTGGCTTCGTAGCATAATACGTTTAGCCTATGAGACTGCTGGACAGCAGCCCCCTGAAAGAATTACAGCTCATTCCACTAGAGCTGTGGCTTCCACCTGGGCCTTTAAGAATGAGGCCTCTGTTGAACAGATTTGCAAGGCTGCGACTTGGTCTTCGCTTCACACCTTTTCAAAATTTTACAAATTTGACACTTCTTCGGAGGCTGTTTTTGGGAGAAAGGTTCTACAGGCAGTGGTTCCTTCCGTTTAAGTTCCTGCCTTGTCCCTCCCATTATCCGTGTACTTTAGCTTTGGTATTGGTATCCCATAAGTAATGGATGACCCGTGGACTGAATACACTTAACAAGAGAAAACATAATTTATGCTTACCTGATAAATTTATTTCTCTTGTAGTGTATTCAGTCCACAGCCCGCCCTGTCTTTTTTAAGGCAGATCTAAATTTTAATTAAAACTCCAGTCACCACTGCACCCTATGGTTTCTCCTTTCTTGTCTTGTTTCGGTCGAATGACTGGATATGACATGTGAGGGGAGGAGCTATATAGCAGCTCTGCTTTGGGTGATCCTCTTGCAACTTCCTGTTGGGAAGGGAATATATCCCATAAGTAATGGATGACCCGTGGACTGAATACACTACAAGAGAAATAAATTTATCAGGTAAGCATAAATTATGTTTTTTTCTTTTTTTTTTTATCTTTTCTCCTCCTCTCTCCCCCTTCATCCTATGGATTCTAACTCTGAGATAAACCTTTCAGCCTCGCCTGCTTTTTCGAATAAGTGCGTTTCATTTTTAATAACTACTTTTAATTTCGATGGATAAATTTAAGGTTGCACGAATCCCTCTCTGGATTAACTTTGTGCAGAGTGGTGCCAATTCTCGTCTCTTTAAGGAAGTTTCGACTGAGAAGTCCTGAAATAATAGGATGTTGGCACCGTCTATACTAATGGGTTGTTTCTTCCTATATTGCTGAAGGATAGTGACTTTATCTGAGTAGTTTAAAAAGCGTACTATTACTGGTCTGGGTTTATACTTAGAACCGTTTTCGGGTGGGGGTGGGCCTAACCTGTGTACTCTTTCCACTATTAATTGTGTATTGGGTAATTCAAGTAATTGGGCAAGATTTTCTGTTATAAACAAAGTTAAATTTTCGTATTTCTTTTCCTCTGGTATACCAATGATCCGGACATTATTTCTACATGATCGATTTTCTAAGTCTTCGAGTCTTAGTTGCATTTTTTGCATCTTTATCCTTGTGTCCTCTAAGGAGGAGGTTTGAGTGCTAGTGAGGTCCTTGAGGTCTGAAACCCTTTGTTCCACCTCCTGCAATCTGTTTGAGAATTGTCTGACTTCTAATGTGAGCAAAGTTATGTCTTGTTTTAATTCAGATTTCAGGGAGTCAAATTTTGGAGTTAGGGCTTCAGAGATACTTGCAACTAAATTTTCAATGTTAATTACCTCGTTTACTGGAGTTACATTGGATGTTAAAGGTTGCGTATCAGTTGTTATGTCTGGGGTTCCCTTGGATTTCTTATCCCTATGTCTACCTGCCATGCTTGAGGGGGGTGTCTTGTAAGAGGTGTTAAGAAATGTATCCATGTGCCAATTGCGTGACTAAGGGGTCTTACCCCAGTGAAATTTAGGGTGTATTGGAAATTAAAAATTATAGTGATTGTGTGAGTTTATAGTGAGTTAAGGGGCGAGCCCAAAAAAAAAAAAAAAAGGGAGGGGGGGATTTGGGTGTGTATGTGTCTTGTGAGGGTTGTGAGAAGAAGAGAAAGAGAAAAAAAACAAAGAAAAATGTGATCTAGGAGGGAAAAGGGATTTGAGTGGTTCTTATTCAAAAACTGTTAAGTCAAGCAATGGCGGTAGTTACCTTATTCCCAAGGAGAATAAGAAAAATTTTGATCCTCTGATCTAGGGCTTTTTATTCTCCCTCTCTGAATCTTAGCTCCGGAATTTGGATTTGTTCTATAACTGTCTATATATCTTGGCGATAATTGAATCAGTTATATTAGGGGTATTATGTAACATGACATAAGCAATATGAGGCTGTATTCATAGGATTGAATTTTGGTTTATAAATATACCTTCCTTCTAGTGAGGGGGTGGTTTTAAAGTCAAGAAGCAAAACAGTTCTCTCCTAGATTCCCTCCCTTCTTTTTCACCTTTTCCTTTAAGCAAAGAGATTTATATTTCAATAAATATGATATAACTGTGGAGGAGGGAAGCTATAATACTTTCTAATTAGTAATAGGTCTAAGACAGTTATTGATCCTCCTCTACACCTATATTGAAAATTGTAAATACATTTCACTTTTATGCATAGAGAATGGAGACAATTGCCTAGACTAGTTGAATGATATCATACCAGTAACACGCCAGGAGCTTAATAACAACTATGCCAAAAAAAAAATAGAGCAAAAGAGAGCAGATTAAGATGCAATGTCAGTACCAGGTATCTGTGAGTACACTCTTGAACACACAGTGAATTGTTATTCCACTGCTTTATGAAATGAGTGTAAACACTCAGCAAAACTATATGAGAAGTAATCAGGAGTCTACAGAGGAAGACATTCTGCCATTGAAGAATAGAAAAAGTAATCTCTGTAATTATTTTTGTAATTCAACTCTTCTTAGCAGAGCGTGGAATGAGTCTTAGGAATTTATCAGTATAGAAATTTCTTGCAGAGTTAAAGGGAGTGTAGCAAATCTTTTTAGCTAATCTTAGTCTCTTTCCTGCTTTTTCGCTTTCCCCCTCTGTTAATATGTATCAAAAACACACAACTTTGTAATTCCTTGCCCAGATATATTGTTTTTTCATATGAGGAAATGACAACTGTTTCAAATTCAGCTGGGTTATACTCGCCTGCCTCACCCCGGTGCCTTTAAAGTGGTCCAGATTCGATGAATAATTTTAGGGTGTAGTAATCCCTTTTTTTTTTGAGGACCAGAATGAGAAAAGAAAAACAGGGCAGTGCTCATCAGCCCTTAAGAGTATTTCCGTTGCGGCCCAAGCTGATGTTAAGTCGCTTTGGTGCGGTCACTTGATGAATTTACTACTCTACCTCCTCCCACGCAACTCCGGTGGGGGAGGAGGGAGTCAGGTGCCCCGCTCTGTACCGGTCTTCTTGTGAGGTTGGAGGTATCCGTTGGGGAGCTTACCGATCTTTCCCGGTGATTCCAGCAGCGGCGCACAGCTCCAGGCGCCCTCTCAGTGGGCCAGTTAGATCCTCCCACGCAACATCGGTGGGGGAGGAGGGGTCCAAATGTTTGGGTCTATACTGGTCCGCTCGATCCGTTCGAGGCTCTCGGCCGTACCTCAGCTGGTCATTCCCACAAGCTCACGGCCACAGCATGGAAATCTCGGCACCCGAAAACAGCTCCGTTCCACCTCCTCCCGCGCAGCACCGGTGGGGGAGGGGGGAATGCACTCACGCCTGTGTCAACCTCCTGTGTGACTGAGATCGTGACTATGCGTCTGCGATGTAAGTTGTTGTCTGCTCCATTAGACCGGCTCCGTTCTTCACACCGGGTGGGGAGGCAAGGTAAGAAAAAGGATGTGTCAGATGATAGGGGGGATCAAGGTGAAGTCTTGGCTGTGAAAATATGAGATATCAAATGCGGGTGTAGCAACTGTTAATTTTTGCCTTAACCCGGTCTTCCAAAAAATGATTTTTAGTGGGGTAGTAACTTGATATCCATTTGTAAAGTTTATCCGTGGTGTTATTAAGATTACAACCACACACCAAATGCTGCAATCTTTCCAGTCCGGGAGAAAATAGCACAGTGGTATGTAGTTCCACTGTGTGTTCCGGTGGCAATTGTAACTTGCCGTCCAGGTAGCTGCCCCAGGTGTCGGGCTTGGCGCGTGGGAGTTCCGCCAGGTGCTCTGGGACTAGAAGACAAACTCTCAGCAACCTGTGCTAAGCTCCTCCTCCGGAACAGGTGTTTCTAGAGCCCAGATAATACAATTTTAAACAACTTTCTAATTTACTTCTATTACCTAATCTGTTTTATTCTCTTGGTATCATATGTTGAAGGAGCAGCAGTGCACTACTGGTTTCTAACTGAACACATGGGTGAGCCAATCACAATCAATATATAAATATATGCAGCCACCAATCAACAGCTAGAAACTTAGGTTCTCTGCTGCTCCTGAGCTTGTCTAGATAAACATTTCAGCAAATTATAACAAGAGGAGGAAGCAAATTAAATAATAAAAGTAAATTGGAAAGTTGTTTAAAATTGTATTCTCTATCTGAATCATGAAAGAAAATTTTGGGGTTTCATGTCCCTTTTTAACGTCAGCTAAAAACCAAGTAGCAGGATGAACAGATGATTAAATGTGGTCCATTATGACAATTTTTTGTCTCTACAGCAGCTGTCTATTCCATTTGCCAGAAGTCTCAATGCACACCAAAAATACAGCATGCACCAGGTCTTCCACGGATTTCTCTTTGATAAGAGACCTATTAAAGGTATGTTTATCTAATATGAATAAAACTGTACAACTTATGTATAATTTTTCTTCTTGTCTGTAGAATATATAAAGTTGGAGGAGTTTTGAACACTTTTCTTATTTAGCCTGATGCACACTGGACAGAGTTAATCCAGACTTCAACATATCAGACTAAAAATCAGAAGTTATTAGCAGACAGCTTACTTCCTAGCACTTTAAAACTGGAGGGCTTTGGTGATTGCACGTAACCTTGTTTTATAAGCTGGTCTTGGACTATGTACTAAACATGTGCCCACAGAAATCAATCGTTTTAACCTGGTAATTACTCCATTTGTTAATTTCTGACATGATACAAGCCCCACTGCTGCTCTGAGCAACTGCAGTTTTTAAAATGCTGGTGCATTGAGAATATGTAGCTATGTTGCATATGCAGAGCCAAATATTAACACTAGAACAGTAGTAATGACTTTTTACTAAAAGCATTTTTGCCAATACATATATATTGTAAATCTTTTTCTGTTCAAATGTAATTCAGCTATGTGCATTTTAAATTTTGATGGGAATGTCCCTTTAACTGAACTGTCTTAACTGCCGCTGCAATAAAATAAATTAAAAAAAAGATGGAAACTGCTTAGGTCTGATCTGGTGACCAGTATAGGCACATAACTAACAAGACTACAGGGAGTGGGGTCTGATCTGGTGACCAGTATAGGCACATAACTAACAAGACTACAGGGAGTGGGGTCTGATCTGGTGACCAGTATAGGCACATAACTAACAAGACTACAGGGAGTGGGGTCTGATCTGGTGACCAGTATAGGCACATAACTAACAAGACTACAGGGAGTGGGGTCTGATCTGGTGACCAGTATAGGCACATATAACAAGACTACAGGCATTGGGGTCTGATCTGGTGACCAGTATAGGCACATAACTAACAAGACTACAGGGAGTGGGGTCTGATCTGTTGACCAGTATAGGCACATATAACAAGACTACAGGCATTGGGGTCTGATCTGGTGACCAGTATAGGCACATAACTAACAAGACTACAGGCATTGGGGTCTGATATGAGGTCACATTTGGTCAAATGGCTTGTGGGACCATGGGGTCAAATTTAGATTTGACACAGCCACACCCTACTGCTTTTATCACCCATTGGTTGTCCAATAGTTTGTGGAGGAGAGCTTCCATCCCTGCTTGTCCATTGATAAATGAAGAACATTGCTGCTTTTCACATTATATGAATTTAAATATTTTTTTTCTATTTCCAGGTCATATTTGCGCATAAAAACAGCTCTGAAGATTGTGTCTGCTCAAGTAATGAGGAATGGGAACCATCAATTAAGGTCTAACTTTATTACCTCCCACACTAATACTTTTTCTATGATATTTGAGATACTCCACAAAAGTGCTTTTAGATCTTGAGAGATTACTCACCAACATATTCTGCAGCGCTGTCCACCCATGGGTACAATTCATTTAAATAAAACAATGATATAAAACTTGTAAGAGTCAGGACAACATTTTACAAACACATACAGGAGGAATTGAGGGCCCTATTCCTGTGGGAATTTACAATCTAGAAGGGTAGGAGGTTGAGAAACAGGAGGTGAGGACTGCAAGATTCAGAAAGATGTTAATACAGAGTTAGAGGGAAATGGTAGGTAAGTGAAATTAATTTATTGAGTTGGGTGGAAGGCTAATCTGAACAAAAAATCTTCAGGGAACATTTAAAGGAAGAAAGATTAGGGCAAAGCCTGACAGCACGAGGGAGAGTGTTCCAGCGGGTAGGTGCTGCACGACAGAAGTCCTGCAGTCTAGCATGAGAAGAGGTGATAGTCGCGGATGCAAGGAGCAGGTCATTGTTCCATCTTAGTGAGAGGGCTGGAGTATACTTGTTTATTAGAGGGGAGAGGCGTCTGTGAGAGCTTTGTATGTACGGGTGAGATTTTTTAATTTAATTCTGCTGTGAATGGGGAGCCAATGAAGGGACTTGCAGAGAGGTGCAGCAGATACAGAGTGACGGGAAATGTGGATCAGTCTGGCAGAGGCTTTTAGGATGGATTGAAGGGGGGAGAGACAGGAAAGAGGAAGGCCAGTAAGTAGGTTATTGCAGTAGTCAAGTCGGGAAATAACAAGGCAGTGGATTATTTGCTTTGTGGTGTTAGTGCTCAGAAAAGGGCTAATGTTGGAAATATTGCATAGGTGGTGGCGGCAGGACTCGTGTATCTAACCGTGATCATACAGACTATTACAAATATCATTTAGATGCATTTTAAGGGATATGAAACACACACAAAAATTGTAATTCAGAGAATATAATAATAAAAAAAAGTTTCCAATTTCTATTAAAGGGACACTGTACCCAAAAATTTAATTTCGTGATTCAGATTGAGCATGAAATTTTAAGCAAATTTCAAATTTACTCCTATTATCAAATTTTCTTCATTCTCTTGGTATCTTTATTTGAAATGCAAGAATGTAAGTTTAGATGCCGGCCCATTTTTGGTGAACAACCTGGGTTGTCCTTGCTGATTGGTGGATAAATTCATCCACCAATAAAAAAGTGCTGTCCAGAGTACTGAAACCAAAAAAAAGCTTAGATGCCTTCTTTTTCAAATAAAAGATAGCAAGAGAATGAAGAAAAATTGATAATAGGAGTAAATTAGAAAGTTGCTTAAAATTGCATGCTCTTTCTGAATTACAAATTTGGGTTCAGTGTCCCTTTAACTTTCCTTTGTTCCCATGATATTCTGTGTTAGAGATGCCTATGTCCGTATATTTATAAGATCTCAGCAGTGCTCTCCAAATTGTTTGTCAGTACATGGCCGGGTTATAACACAATATATTTAATAATTATCCTTTAAACTAAAAAACCCAATAAGATATGCATATACTAGACAATAAAATTAAGATAAATTTCTGAATTCTTTTTATTAGTTAATATCTATGAACACATTGAAATATATTTGTAGGGATCAGAATGTGAATCAATACTATACACGTTTAAAAACTATTAAAATATGCTATACTCTTTACAAAGCTCATAAAAGTTTACCTTTAAAACTAGCCTTATTCACAATAAAATTTCACTCAGTTAACACAATGAGATTCCAAGATATTTAGTTGCTAACATTCAAGCAATACAATTAACAGTGCTAAGTTAAACAATAGGACAATATACACTTCTATTAAAACATAAGAAATTGTAAATATTATTTGTGCCAATAACCAAACTCTGAGTTATAACTCTATAGTTTCACAGATGAAACAACTTAGCCTTAAGGATATGTGTTTAACTAACAATACACAGGCTTTAAAATATTATTTAAAATGCAAACTGTTCTCTTTAATCTATCAACTATACTTTAAACTGCAGTGACTATGCATATATTTGTGTTAAAATATTAATGTCGTTAATATTTTATATATATATACTTTACCAAATACACCAATCAATATCCAGTTTCCAATGTTTCTTAACAGGAACAATCTCACCTCAGAATACGAATAAGTATTTTTTGCAATCAATGAGAAAAGGCAGGCCAGCTTTGCTAGAGTAATGGTATTTCAATCGCCCAGTTACAAGTCAGCTTAGCAGCATCTGTCCTTTTTCCTATATTGCTTAAGCTTATATATGTTTCCATCATAGGTGAGAATATGGGGGGCCCTTTCAGAAAACCTGTTTTGTTATTGGCCCTTACGGAGCTGAGCATGGATTGGATATTTGGGATATCCTATCTGATTGGCCCTTGGAAATTTCATTTTTTTAATTCTCGCATCACAACACCGGGAGGCAACATGACAATCAACACAGCAATACATTTAATCATTTCTAACATTTAAAGGGACAGTCTAGGCCAAAATTAACTTTCATGATTCAGATGGAGCATGTAATTTTAAACAATTTTCCAATTTACTTTTATCACCAATTTTGCTTTGTTCTCTTGGTATTCTTAGTTGAAAGCTTAACCTAGGAGGTTCATATGCTAATTTCTTAGATCTGGAAGCCCACCTCTTTCAGATTTTAACAGTTTTTCACCATTAGAGGGTGTTAGTTCACGTATTTCATATAGATAACACTGTGCTTGTGCACGTGAAGTTATCTGGGAGCAGGCACTGATTGGCTAGACTGCAAGTCTGTCAAAAGAACTGAAAAAAGGGGCAGTTTGCAGAGGCTTAGATACAAGATAATCAGAGGTTAAAAGTATATTAATATAACTGTTGGTTATGCAAAACTGGGAAATGGGTAATGAAGGGATTATCTATCTTTTAAAACAATAAAAATTCTGGTGTAGACTGTCCCTTTAAACATATTTCTTAAAAAATATGTAATAAATGCCATAATTTCCTTACATTAATAAGTTATATGTTTATATGTACTGTATTATATCACATTTATTCTGATCAATTTGACATGAAACACAGTATGCCCTCAACACCATACCATATCAAAACAACTATACTGCTAATTATTCCAAAATTAATAGCATTTATACATCTGTTATATTTTCAGAGCTGTGTTTAAACTTTCATAAACATCTAGTATATAATACATGATTTAGATCATCCCATGCAGGCAATCCTGCACTCAGTATCCTCTAGCCCCATCTGAAAAATAGAAAAAATATGTTATATATAATTAAACAATAAGATTATCACAATTGCCATTTAATCTATTACAAAATTTTAATCCATCTCCCACATATACATTCATTTATATGCAGTGTTTAAAATTATACAAAAATCCAGCAAATTATACATTGCTACATAGTTATTCATCCAGATATCTTATTACACCAGTTGTTCCTATAATTTTCATTAGATTTCTGGAAAACAGAGAAAATAAACAAATGTTTTTATCTTTAAGTCCAGGGTTCAGTGTTTGTATACTTGACACAGCAGGGATTACTTAACAAGTCTATGCTAATCACTATGTAGTCATAATTTAACTTGCTTATCAAGTTTTAGACCCAGAATGTTGTCTCCATACACTCCTTGTTTGCTACCCCCTGCAAGGCTTATGGGCTTCAAAAGTTACGTTATCTTTTAATCAGGATAAACGTGTCTTCATCCAGCCAAAACCATTTGGCAGGGGGGTTGGGATTTGCAGTGGAATAGATCTGTTAATAGCCTCATTTAATTAATCATGTGGTCTCACCAACTATATACAGTATATGAAAAAAAAAAAAAAAAATATATATATATATAGATATATATATATAATTTTCATTTATAATATTCATATACTCTGACACCTAGGTAGGTGTCTGGAGCACTAGATGGCAGGAAATGGTGCTGCCACCCAGTGCTCTTGCAAATGGATAACATTCTTGCAAAACTGCTGCCATATAGTGCACGCTCCTAAGCTGAAGTCCCTGCTTTTCAACAAAAGATAAGTTGTTTAAAATTGCATGCTGTATCTGAATCGTAAAATAAACATTTTGGATTTCATGTCCCTTTAATAAAGCAAAGCACTTGAAGGGATTTTGAATTGAAAAACTTGTTCTACTTGTTTATGGTTCTAGCACACCAGTTGTTAGGCCTTTTGTAATACGTAGAATTGATATAAACCATTGTAAGATAGCAGTTAGGTCTGTACCCTGCTCCTACTGAAATGTTATATCCCAGGTGCATCATTATAGTAGTCTTTATGGATCACTTCTGCCCCCTCAACCTATTGCTCATTAAAACAGTACAGTATCTACTGAATGCTTGAGAGCTTGTACCCTAAAGACCTGTAACCCCCTAGTCTGGTGACCTCATAAGTTGTCTAACCTAACCTTTTATCCTCTCCAGTATTTAAACTAAAGCCTGAAGCTTCTTCTATTGTTAGATATAAAGCGTCAACTCTTTGTTGTGGTTTTTTCATTTTACCCAGAAATGCTGGCGGATTGGATCAGACCGATGTGAATGTGAGCAAGAACCAGAGTTATATATAGGTGAGTGTAGATACCAAGCGGTGTATAATTATATAAGTGCAAAAGTCATTCAATATGGTGGTGTCCTTAGCCTTAATATAATGCAAAAGAAGATTCCAGAAATATCCATTTACACCTGATGTAGTGATAGGTTTACAACGTTTATTTCAGAAATAGAAACTAAAAAAATATAAAATAATGAGGGGTGTTTTATTTGTTGTTTTTTTTTTTTGGGGGGGTGACAATAACTGCTAAAGTGATACGAAACACAAATATTTTGTTTTGTGATTTAGACCATTTTAAAATAGTTTCCTATTGACTTCTATTATCATTCTGCTTAATTCGCATGATATTCTGTGTTGAAGAGATACCTAGGTAGTCATCTGGGGCACTGCAATCTAGTGCACTTGCAAATCTGCTGCCATATAGTGCTCTAGAAATAGGCCGGCCCTAAAGCTTACGCTCCTGCTTTTCAACAAAGGATACCAAGAGAACGAAGAACATTGATAATGGAAGTAAATTTAAAAGTTGTTTAAAATGATATGCTCTAAAATAAAAATTGTAGGTTTTGTATTCCTTTAAATGTTCATTCTATACAAAACCCAGGTGTATTTGTCACTGGGATATTCAGAGTCAAGCATATTGGCAAATGGGTGTGAGATACTGGTACATCCACGACATCCACCAACGCGTTTATTTCCCAGAAATCAGTGGGCTAGCGGTTTTGCACTGTAAAAAGGTTTTGAATATGGTCTAAACTGTGGTAAATGGTTTCTCTGCGCATAATCCGATGCTACATAATATTGCAGCGCTATATAAGATGATGATGATAGCTTAAGTTTGACTCTACCTTTTTTAAACTCGTTTTATTTTGATGAAATGGTTATACATAATTCATTTCTGAAATTTGTAGTGATTCCCATTTATTCTTTATTCCCTTTCACCTGTAGGGCGCTCTCCTCTGAAGGAACAACGGGAAAGAACCTTACATCTGAAAACTGCAGATATGCAACAAGATCCGGAACATGTGTGTAACAAACTTCTAACTTTTCAGATTTATTTTTTTTTAAGACAAAATTACAAGTTTTGGGGGATAAACGGAGCACTTGGGATTTTCATTAATTACAGCACATACAGTAATCGGCACATTCATTCTAGAAAGACAATACCTTAACACTTGCTCTGAAATTTGCCAGATAAAATCTGCTACTAATTTGAATCTTGCATAAAGGGTCATGAATGAAACTCAACATTTTTTTTTCTTTGATGCAATTGCAATTAAAAACATTCCAATTTACTTCTATCAGATTTGCTTCATTCCTTTGGGTATCCTTTGTTGAAGGGGCAGTTATGCACTACTGAGAGCTAGCTGAACACATTGGATAAGTGCAGTCAGCAGCGAGCTCCCAGTAGTGCTTTGCTTTTCCTGTGCCTACCTAGGTATGGTTTTCAACAAAGGATAGCACTAAGCAAATTAAATAATAGAAGTAACCTGGAAAGCTGTTTTAAAATTGCTTGTTCTATCTGAATCATGAGGTTTTCTTATGACCCTTTAACCCCTTCAGGGCCAATAAGTTTAGCCAAAAACTTGCCCAAAGTACCAGAATCTTTTTTATTTTTTTATTTTGCTTTCACTCAATTTAAACAGGTGTGTGGATTTTTTTTATTATTTACATCAAAACTATGTATGTTTTAGTTAGCAACCCGAGCTATTAATCTAGACCCTTTTTGCCAACTCTTAACATTTTTAAAACAATCATATTGTTTGCTGCATATGTTTTTCAATAGCTAAATTCTACCCACCATTTGGCTTATTTGGAGAAGCCAATAAGGGGTTGCTTCTGCAGACAAACCAGGCTAGTTATAATGTTAGTATAAAGTGCATTGGTTTGCAATTGTTATCAATTAAAGCCAATTAAGGACAAGATATGGAGCAGGACGGCTTTTATTTTAATTAAGTTGAAATGGGTATCCTGGTATAGGACTCTCCATAGAGAATAAAATGTTTAATTAAAACAGACACCATGGCTGATCTGTAGTGTGTTTCTTTGTTTCTAATGCTGCTTATACATAGTTCTTTACTCCTGTACTTTAAGATTTGTTTAAACTCCATTATGAAGCTGAAGAACTCTCTTAACATGGACTTGGAGGAGCACGATATTTTCTTGGCCAACATTAAATCTCGCTTGACTGGTCTAGAGAGACGAACAGAAGATCTTACCAGAGAGTTGGAGAGAGCAAGTAAGACATCTACGCATTATGATTTAGTCTGTAGATCAAGAACAAATTGCTTGAGTTAATGTTTCTTTCCTAAGATATGGTGAGTCCACGAAATCATCAATTACTAGTGGGAATATCACTCCTGGCCAACAGGAGGAGGCAAAGAGCACTACAGCAAAGCTGCTATATATGTCATTTCCCTTACCCATAATCCCCAGTCATTCTCTTTGTCTGCGGTGCAAGGAGGAGGTGAAGTTTTGGTGTCTGATTTACAATCAAGATTTTTTTTATTTTTAAAGCAGAGTAGGTTTGCTCTGATCTTTGTAAAGGGTCTAGCCTTAGCCCGTGTCAGTCTCTTCAGTAGGGCAGTGGTGGCTTTTAAGCAATTGGGAACTTGTGGGGTACAAACCTCACTGTGTTTTCCCAAAACATTTTGCTGCCCTATTTAGATAGCCTGAGTAAGTTTACTCAGTCTTTCTCTATTTCCACAGGTCCATGTGAGGGATGGCATCCTCTCAAACCAGGTTAGCTGTCCTACTGCCGGACAGTTAAATATTAAGGTAAGTGCCAGTTTTATTTTTATATGTAAGCAGGGAAAAATGTGGCACTTATTCAGCTGAAACGCTGCAGGGGACGTTTTTTATTATTCCTGTCAGGGTGCAGGTTTTTATGGTAGTTTTTGCAGGCACTGTTAGTGTGAGGAGTTATTTACTTTATTGATGGCTCAGTGAGGATCAGTTTTTAGTATCGGATTATGTACTTTTATTTGGGGTTTTAAAGTTTGTTAAGCCTTGTGACAAAACCAATCTCGCCACTGTACATTGGAGGGCCTGTTATGGAACATTCTTTGGGCTGGAGGTACATGGGCTTAAGGATACCCAGAGACTGCATGGAAATATGGAATTTTATATGCTGGACACCCCATGTACTTTCATACCTCTGTCTTATGTCTATGTCACCCTGTATCCATAAATACAGGATGGGTACAGGGTGTGAGTGCCCCTTGTGGGAGCAATTGTGACTCTATAAGCAAAGTGGGCATAAAAGACTTTATAGCTAATAAGAACTGTTCCTATATTCTGTAATAAGATGTATTCTATGTATGTTTAAGATCTGATTGTGTCTCAGGAGTCTGTCTGGGTAAACTGATTGTGTCCTTGTGTGATTATGTTAACTAGACTGCCCAACATCAGATTGTCTGAGTAAACGTTCTTCCCTAGTTAATTAACTTAATATGTTAATCTGTTTTACCTGTGAATAGACAATTGTTTGATGCATTGTTCATATGTTTGCTTTACTGTTAAACCAATGCCCTTTGTAACCTGAAGCGAGGGTGTATAAATCTGTGTGCTGCCTTCAAATAAAGCAGATATTCTGTTTAAACCTGAAAACTGGCTGGTTTGTGAATTGCTGATTCCCTATGCAGGACGTTGTTCCCTGGTATTAACCCTTGGTACACTGTTGGTACCGTAACATTGGTGGCAGCGACGGAATGAACCTTATCGCCCAGAAGAGCAACTACACAAGCCAGTAACCTCAGGAAGAGGGGGATTATTACAATACTGACTAAGATGGAAAAGAGAAAAGTAAATTTTGCAGCTTTTAAAAACTTCCTGGAAACAGAAGGAGAGATTGACGTGTACCTTGCGGATTTTGAGAGGCAATGTGCACTACACAAGGTACCCGCAGAGGACTGGGTCACGATATTATCTGGAAAATTATCCGGCCGGGCCAGAGAGGCTTTTCGGGCCATTCCAGATGAGGAAGTCAGGGATTATAATACTGTAAAAGAGGCTCTGCTCTCCAGGTATGCGGTTACACCGGAGGCATACCGGAGACGGTTCAGAGACACTGTTAAATTAGCTGGAGATTCCTACCTTGAGTGGGCATGTAAGGTGCACCGCACAGCAGCTCACTGGATAGCGGGGTGCCAAGCCATATCTGGGGAAGAGGTGCTGCAGCTATTCCTGTTGGAACATTGCTTCGACAAATTACCCGCAGGAGTTCGAGAGTGGGTTCGGGACCGTAAACCCTCCACCCTGCAGGAAGCGGCTCGCTTGGCAGATGAGTATACGGATGCCCGCAAACTGGACATTGCTACCACTAAGCCCCCTGCTAGAGTGGAGTACAGACCCCCAGTCACCCCAGCAGCTGCCAGTTACCAAACCCCGGCGCACCGCTATACCACACGGCCTCCGGCCACGAACTACCCTCAGAGAGCCCTGTTCAATTCGCGGGGCTACTCACAACCTATTCGGTGCTTTAGATGTAAGCAACTAGGGCACAAAAGACCAGAGTGTCCCCTAAACGCAGCGAACCAAGCGCAGTCCTGGAGAAGACCCGCCGGCGGAATCCCACGTAATCCTCAGCCTGCGGCCCGCTACGTAGAGGCGCAAGAATGCTGGAGCATCCTACATGAGACAGACCTTGTGCAAGCTGCCCACCGGAATAACCGGCAACTGGTTAAAGTGAATGGGAAGAAGGTCAGTGGTCTACGGGATACTGGTGCTACCATGACCTTGCTTCAAAAGAACTTGGTGTCTGAGAAACAGTACACTGGAGACACTGTGGCTGTGAGGGTAGCAGGGGGCGATGTGTTCAGCCTACCTGTTGCCAGGGTACATTTGGATTGGGGAGTGGGCGCTAGACCTGTGAATGTGGGGGTCAAGAAGGACTTACCTGCTGATGTTCTTCTTGGAAATGACTTGGCCCCCCTTGTTTCTGCCTACGCTCCTATGGGTCCCGCTGATGTTAACTCTGTGACTACCCGTGCCCAGATCCGTGCAGCAGAGACTGACCCACCTGCTGCTAAGCCCCAGGACGCTGAGCTCAGTAAATCTCTATCCGCTATTGATATGTGGAGGTCCCGTTACAATGCGCTGATGAAGGAGAAGAGGAGCGCAGAGGAAAAAGCACGTTTAGAACAGGAATCTCTGCTAGACAAGCTGCACCGACAGACTGCAGAAAACACCAGCTTGAGAGTGGAACATGAAACATTAAAGACAAACTTAGTGACACTGGAGGAGAAGCTGACGCTGGCTCATAGTGAGGTGCAGCAACTCAAGGGCACCCTATGTCAGTATGAAGGGATTGTGGATACCTATAAAGAGCAGGTACAGAAAACTCGTAAAGAAGCTGATGGGATTTTGAAGGACTGTTTGGCCCTGGTCTGGGCACTGAGGAATTTGAACCCTTGTTTGTATGGACAGGAATTCTCTCTCATAACGGGAATACAGATGGATTGTCCCAGCAAACTGACATGCCTACCAGGCGCTCTGGTGGTATATGCCACAGTATATACCCTGGACAGCCGAGCATGACAAACCAGAGGGAGAGGAGTTTGATGGTCCTGTCCCCCAGCAACACGGCTGTTTAGCCAAAGGGGAGACGATTGGTCTCCCCCTCCAGCAGCACAGCTATGTATCCGAAGGGGAGACAGTCGGTCTTCCCCTCCAGCAACCAGGCTCCCACCAGGCTACTTCCATGGTAGTGCTGGCACCCGGGCAGAGTACAGCTGGTCTCTGCCCACCTCGCAACCCACCAATTCAGCGTACCAGTCCCCCACACAGCTGTGGTGAGGCACCTGGACATGGACAAGTTTTCCCCGTACTCAGGTGTAGTAACCATTTATTGTGGGTGGGCTGTACTACTAATTGTGTTTTATGGGTGGGTTGCTGGACTAACCAGGGCACTGACCGGCAGGAGGTCAGATACCCTGTTAGTCTGTTTGGTTTTGTCACATCTCTCCCCTTTTCCAATCTCGCCACTGTACATTGGAGGGCCTGTTATGGAACATTCTTTGGGCTGGAGGTACATGGGCTTAAGGATACCCAGAGACTGCATGGAAATATGGAATTTTATATGCTGGACACCCCATGTACTTTCATACCTCTGTCTTATGTCTATGTCACCCTGTATCCATAAATACAGGATGGGTACAGGGTGTGAGTGCCCCTTGTGGGAGCAATTGTGACTCTATAAGCAAAGTGGGCATAAAAGACTTTATAGCTAATAAGAACTGTTCCTATATTCTGTAATAAGATGTATTCTATGTATGTTTAAGATCTGATTGTGTCTCAGGAGTCTGTCTGGGTAAACTGATTGTGTCCTTGTGTGATTATGTTAACTAGACTGCCCAACATCAGATTGTCTGAGTAAACGTTCTTCCCTAGTTAATTAACTTAATATGTTAATCTGTTTTACCTGTGAATAGACAATTGTTTGATGCATTGTTCATATGTTTGCTTTACTGTTAAACCAATGCCCTTTGTAACCTGAAGCGAGGGTGTATAAATCTGTGTGCTGCCTTCAAATAAAGCAGATATTCTGTTTAAACCTGAAAACTGGCTGGTTTGTGAATTGCTGATTCCCTTTGCAGGACGTTGTTCCCTGGTATTAACCCTTGGTACACTGTTGGTACCGTAACAAGCCTGTTTTCAAGAAAGTTGTTTTTAAAAAAAAAATTGCTTTTTTGTCAGCTGCAGGACCGCCCCTTTTAGGGAGGTTCTGATTCTTTTTTGGCGCTTTACTTCACTTCCTGTAGAGTGAGGTGCGCATATTTCAGATGGCTCTGCTGTTTAGAAGGCTTCTTGCTGTTTTTGCTTCTCTGGGATCCGGATTTAAAACGGGATTGTTTTCTTCTACAAGATATGACGAGTCCACAGATTTCATCCTTACTTGTGGGATTTATCCTCCTGCTAACAGGAAGTGGCAAAGAGCACCACAGCAGAGCTGTATATATATAGCTCCTCCCTTCCCCCAGCTTCAGTCATTCTCTTTGCCCGTGTTAGTAATAGGAAGAGGTAAAGTGAGGTGTTAGTTTTAGGTTCTTCAATCAAGAAATTTATTTTAAAATGGTACCGGTGAGTACTATTTTCCTCAGGGAGAAAAAGTCAGTCTGGATTCCCAAGAGGAATGAAGAAATTATTTTTCTGCCCTGATGTTGATGATCTTAGCAGACATTACTAAGATCCATTCTGGTTCACGCAGAGCTCTGAAGTTAGTGCAAGATAAATCTTCAGTGTGGAGAACGGTATCATGCTACAAGCAGCATTGAGGTATGTTCAGTCTTTTATTTCTGAGGAGACTTGCTATATCAGAACTGGCTGACATTATTCCCTGCAGGGGAAGGGGTAAGCAGTAGACCTAAATGGGTTATGGTGGTACTGAAATTACCGGTTTATATATTGATTACTATGTTATTTGACTCAATATGGGCTTGACACTGGGAGAGGCAACTGAGAGACTTTCTAATTTTATTACTTGGCATAGTGATATGTTTGGGTGAAGACATTAGGGGACCACATGGCTTATTAAAACCGCTTCCCATGCGGTTATGGAGTTAGTTAATGTGACGCGCATGGTGGGCGGGGCCTATTTTGTGTGCTCAGACGCGCAGCTTTCTCCTCACTAGAAGGCAGCAGGCACTAGCTCCGGTGGGGCCTAAGTTTGAGTTTCAGTCACCGGATCGTTATTGACTCAGTCTTGAGTACCCTGGGGGCAAGTAGGCGCCACAGCAGAGCTGTGGCGAGGTGCAGGGGCTGTTACTATTTTTTAAAGTTTATTTACAAATAAAGACACTTTAAAATGTGATTTAGCATTTTTTCTCAAATTGTGCAATAATTTTTGGCTAATTTGAACTGTTTATTATAATTTTTAGTGCTGAAAAGTCGTTTTTGGTGCAATACAGAAAAATTGTTGCGCTTTTATTATTTAAAGGCGTAGTACAATTTTTTTTTATTTTTTTTTTTTAAATTTCTACACAATTCGGGACTCTTGGCAGACTGTCCCTAAGGTGGAGTGAGCTATATCTATCATGGCTAAGCGTACAACTATTCCTATTGAGGACAGCTGTGCTTTCAAAGACCCTATGGATAAGAAATTGGAGGGTCTTCTAAAAAAGTTATTTATTCATCAGGGTTTCCTTTTTACAACAGACAGCCTGCATTGTTCCAGTTACTACTGCAGCAGCTTTCTGGCTTGATGCCTTAGAGTCTCTTAAGACTGAGACTCCTTTAGAGGATATTTTAGATAGACTTAAGGCTCTCAAGCTGGCTAATTCTTTTATCACAGATGCTGCCTTTCAAATTGCTAAGTTGGCGGCTAAAAATGCAGGATTTGCCATTTTAGCGCGTAGAACGTTATGGTTAAAATCGTGGTCTACCGATGTGTCATCTAAGTTAAAGCTCGTGCCTATTCTTTTCAAGGGTAAGACCCTATTCGGGCCTGAGTTGAAGGAAATCATTTCTGACATTACTGGAGGTAAAGGTCATCTTCTACCTCAGGAAAAGACTGTTAAGATGAGAGGTAAACAAAATAATTTTCGTTCCTTTCAGAACTTTAAAGGAGTACCCTCTTTCTCTTGTTAAATGTATCCAGTCCACGGATCATCCATTACTTGTGGGATATTCTCCTTCCAAACAGGAAGTTGCAAGAGGATCACCCACAGCAGAGCTGCTATATAGCTCCTCCCCTCACTGCCATAACCAGTCATTCTCTTGCAACTCTCAACTAAGATGGAGGTCGTAAGAGGACTGTGGTGTTTTATACTTAGTTTATTTCTTCAATCAAAAGTTTGTTATTTTTAAATGGTACCGGAGTGTACTGTTTATCTCAGGCAGTATTTAGAAGAAGAATCTGCCTGCGTTTTCTATGATCTTAGCAGAAGTAACTAAGATCCTTTGCTGTTCTCACATATTCTGAGGAGTGAGGTAACTTCAGAGGGGGAATAGCGCGCAGGTTTTCCTGTAATAAGGTATGTGCAGTTAAAATATTTTTCTAGGGATGGAATTTGCTAGAAAATGCTGCTGATACCGAAGTAATGTAAGTAAAGCCTTAAATGCAGTTATAGCGAATGGTATCAGGCTTATTAATAGAGATACATACTCTTATAAAAGTGTATTTTAAAACGTTTGCTGGCATGTTTAATAGTTTTTTTTTACATATGTTTGGTGATAAAACTTATTGGGGCCTAGTTTTTTCCACATGGCTGGCTTGAATTTTGCCTAGAAACAGTTCCCTGAGGCTTCCCACTGTTGTAATATGAGTGGGAGAGGCCTATTTTGGCGTTTTTTTGCACAGCAAAAAGGACAGACACAGACATCCAGCTTCTTCCTGCATGATCCAGGACTTCTCTGAAGGGCTCAAAAGGCTTCAAAAGTCGTATTAAGGGAGGTAAAAAGCCACAGTAGAGCTGTGGCAGTTGTTGTGACTGTTTAAAAAACGTTTTTGTCATTTGTTATTCCGTTTTTGGTATTAAGGGGTTAATCATCCATTTTCCTCAGGACAGGGCCAAATCAAAGGCCAAACAGTCTAATTTTCATGCCTTTCGAAATTTCAAGGCAGGAGCAGCATCAACTTCCTCCGCTTCAAAACAAGAGGGAACTGTTGCTCATTCCAGACAGGCCTGGAAACCTAACCAGTCCTGGAACAAGGGCAAGCAGGCCAGAAAGCCTGCTGTTGCCCCCAAGACAGCATGAAGGAACGGCCCCCTATCCGGAAACGGATCTAGTGGGGGGCAGACTTTCTCTCTTCGCCCAGGCGTGGGCAAGAGATGTTCAGGATCCCTGGGCATTGGAGATCATATCTCAGGGATATCTTCTGGACTTCAAAGCTTCTCCTCCACAAGGGAGATTTAATCTTTCAAGGTTATCAGCAAACCAGATAAAGTAAGAGGCATTCCTAAGCTGTGTGCAAGACCTCCTAGTAATGGGAGTGATCCATCCAGTTCCGCGGACGGAACAAGGACAGGGATTTTATTCAAATCTGTTTGTGGTTCCCAAGAAAGAGGGAACCTTCAGACCAATTTTGGATCTAAAGATCTTAAACAAATTCCTCAGTTCCATCATTCAAAATGGAAACTATTCGGACCATCCTACCCATGATCCAAGAGGGTCAGTACATGACCACAGTGGACTTAAAGGATGCCTACCTTCACATACCAATTCACAAAGATCATCATTGGTTCCTAAGGTTTGCCTTTCTAGACAGGCATTACCAATTTGTAGCTCTTCCCTTCGGGTTGGCCACTGCCCCGAGAATTTTTACAAAGGTTCTGGGCTCACTTCTGGCGGTTCTAAGACAGCGAGGCATAGCGGTGGCTCTGTATCTAGATGACATCCTGATACAGGTGTCAAGCTTTCAAATTGCCAAGTCTCATACAGAGATAGTTCTGGCATTTCTGAGGTCGCATGGGTGGAAAGTGAACGTGGAAAAGAGTTCTCTATCCCCACTCACAAGAGTCTCCTTCCTAGGGACTCTTATAGATTCGGTAGAGATGAAACTTTACCTGACGGAGTCCAGGTTATCAAAACTTCTAAATGCTTGCTGTGTCCTTCATTCCATTCCACGCCCGTCAGTGGCTCAGCGCATGGAAGTAATCGGCTTAATGGTAGCGGCAATGGACATAGTGCCATTTGCGCGCCTGCATCTCAGACCGCTGCAATTATGCATGCTAAGTCAGTGGAATGGGGATTACTCAGATTTGTCCCCTCTACTAAATCTGGATCAAGAGACCAGAGATTCTCTTCTCTGGTGGCTTTCTCGGGTCCATCTGTCCAAGGGTATGACTTTTCGCAGGCCAGATTGTAACAGATGCCAGCCTTCTAGGTTGGGGCGCAGTCTGGAACTCCCTGAAGGCTCAGGGATCATGGACTCAGGAGGAGAAACTCCTCCCAATAAATATTCTGGAGTTAAGAGCAATATTCAATGCTCTTCTAGCTTGGCCTCAGTTAGCAACACTGAGGTTCATCAGATTTCAGTCGGACAACATCACGACTGTGGCTTACATCAACCATCAAGGGGGAACCAGGAGTTCCCTGGCGATGTTAGAAGTCTCAAAGATAATTCGCTGGGCAGAGTCTCACTCTTGCCACCTGTCAGGGATCCACATCCCAGGCGTAGAGATCTGGGAGGCGGATTTTCTAAGTCGTCAGACTTTTCATCTGGGGGAGTGGGAACTCCATCCGGAGGTGTTTGCTCAACTGGCCCATCATTGGGGCAAACCAGAATTGGATCTCATGGCGTCTCGCCAGAACGCCAAGCTTCCTTGTTACGGATCCAGGTCCAGGGACCCGGGAGCAACGCTGATAGATGCCCTAGCAGCTCCTTGGTTCTTCAACCTGGCCTATGTGTTTCCACTGTTTTCTCTGCTCCCTCGACTGATTGCCAAAATCAAACAGGAGAGAGCATCTGTGATTCTGATAGCGCCTGCGTGGCCACGCAGGACCTGGTATGCAGACCTTGTGGACATGTCATCTCTTCCACCATGGACTCTGCCTCTGATGCAGGACCTTCTAATACAAGGTCCTTTCAATCATCCAAATCTAATTTCTCTGAGACTGACTGCATGGAGATTGAATGCTTGAGTCTATCAAGGCATGGCTTCTCCGAGTCAGTCATTGATACCTTAATACAGGCTCGGAAGCCTGTCACCAGGAAAATCTACCATAAGATATGGCGTAAATATCTTTATTGGTGTGAATCCAAGAGTTACTCATGGAGTAAGGTTAGGATTCCTAGGATATTGTCCTTTCTCCAAGAGGGTTTGGACAAAGGCTTATCAGCTAGTTCTTTAAAAGGACAGATCTCTGCTCTGTCTATTCTTTTGCACAAGCGTCTGGCAGAAGTTCCAGACGTCCAGGCATTTTGTCAGGCTTTGGTTAGGATTAAGCCTGTGTTTAAAACTGTTGCTCCCCCGTGGAGCTTAAACTTGGTTCTTAAAGTTCTTCAGGGAGTTCCGTTTGAACCCCTTCATTCCATTGATATTAAACTTTTATCTTGGAAAGTTCTGTTTTTGATGGCTATTTCCTCGGCTGGAAGAGTCTCTGAGTTATCTGCCTTACATTGTGATTCTCCTTATCTGATTTTTCATTCAGACAAGGTAGTTCTGCGTACCAAACCTGGGTTTTTACCTAAGGTGGTTTCTAACAGGAATATCAATCAAGAGATTGTTGTTCCATCATTGTGTCCTAATCCTTCTTCAAAGAAGAAACGTCTTTTGCATAATCTGGACGTAGTCCGTGCCTTGAAGTTTTACTTACAGGCTACTAAAGATTTTCGTCAAACATCTGCCCTGTTTGTCGTTTACTCTGGACAGAGGAGAGGTCAAAAAGCTTTGGCAACCTCTCTCTCCTTTTGGCTTCAGAGCATAATACGCTTAGCCTATGAGACTGCTGGACAGCAGCCCCCTGAAAGGATTACAGCTCATTCTACTAGAGCTGTGGCTTCCACCTGGGCCTTTAAAAATGAGGCCTCTGTTGAACAGATTTGCAAGGCTGCGACTTGGTCTTCGCTTCACACCTTTTCAAAATTTTAAAAATTTGACACTTTTGCTTCTTCGGAGGCTGTTTTTGGGAGAAAGGTTCTACAGGCAGTGGTTCCTTCCGTTTAAGTTCCTGCCTTGTCCCTCCCATCATCCGTGTACTTTAGCTTTGGTATTGGTATCCCACAAGTAATGGATGATCCGTGGACTGGATACACTTAACAAGAGAAAACATAATTTATGCTTACCTGATAAATTTATTTCTCTTGTAGTGTATGCCCTGTCCTTTTAAGGCAGGTTTAAATTTTAATTAAACTACAGTCACCACTGCACCCTATGGTTTATCCTTTCTCGTCTTGTTTCGGTCGAATGACTGGATATGGCAGTGAGGGGAGGAGCTATATAGCAGCTCTGCTGTGGGTGATCCTCTTGCAACTTCCTGTTGGGAAGGAGAATATCCCACAAGTAATGGATGATCCGTGGACTGGATACACTACAAGAGAAATAAATTTATCAGGTAAGCATAAATTATGTTTCTTCCTCTTCCTCCACTAAACAGGAAGGGAAATTTGCTCAGGCCAAGTCCGTCTGAAGACCCAACCAGGCTTGGAACAAGGGTAAACAACCCAAGAAGCCCGCTGCTACTAGCAAGACAGTGTGAAGGGGCAGCCCCCGATCCGGGACCGGATCTAGTAGGGGGCAGACTTTCTCTCTTTGCCCAGACTTTGGCAAGAGATGTTTAGGACCCCTGGGCACTGGAAATCAGGACCCACGGGTATCAACTGGAATTCATAAGTTTTCTCCCAAGAGGGAGATTTCTTCTTTCCCGATTGTCTGTAGACCAGATAAAAGAGAGGCGTTCTTACGTTGTGTAAAAGACCTCTCTACTATGGGAGTAATTCGTCCCGTTCCAAGACTGGGACAGGGGTTTTACTCAAATCTTTTTGTGGTTCCCAAAAAAGAGGGAACGTTCAAGAGTCTAAACAAGTTTCTCAGAGTCCCATCTTTCAAGATGGAGACTATTCGAACAATTTTACCCATGATCCAGAAGGGTCAATATATGACTACCGTGGACTTGAAGGATGCATACCTTCATATTCCTATTCACAAGGATCATTATCAGTACCTAAGCTTTGCCTTCCTGGACAAACATTTTCAGTTCGTGACTCTTCCCTTCGGGTTGGCCACAGCACCCAGGATCTTCACGAATGTTCTAGGGTCCCTTTTGGCGGTTCTCCGGCCACAGGGCATAGCAGTGGCACCTTATCTGAATGATATTTTGATTCAGGCGTCGACTTGTCATCTAACAAAGTCTCATACAGACACAGTGTTGTCCTTTCTGAGAACTCACGGATGGAAGGTGAATCTAGAAAAAAGTTCACTAATTCCACAGACAAAGGTTCCCTTCTTGGGAACTCTGATAGATTCTATAGCCATCAAGATTTTTCTGATGGAGGTCATTAAGTCAGATTCTAAATACATGCCGAGCCCTTCAGTCCAATCCTCGGCCATCAGTGGCTCAGTGCATGGAGGTAATTGGATTGATGGTGGCGGCAACGGACATCATTCAGTTTGCTCGGTTTCATCTCAGACCACTGCAACTGTGCATGCTCGGACAGTGGAATGGGGACTATGCAAATTTATCTCCTCCGATAAATCTGGACCAGGAGACCAGAAACTCTCTTCTTTGGTGGTTGTCGCCGGATAATCTGTCCCAAGGGACATGTTTCCGAAGACCTTCGTGGATGATAGTGACAACAGACGCCATTCTACTAGGCTGGGGTGCAGTCTGGAATTCCCTGAAGGCTCAGGGTGTATGGACTCAGGTGGAGTCTCTACTTCCAATCAATATTCTGGAATTGAGAGCAATATTCAATGCGCTTCAGGCGTGGCCTCAGTTGGCTTCGGCCAAATTCATCAGATTCCCGTCGGACAACATCACGACACTGGCTTACATCAATCAGGGAGGAACGAGGAGTTCCTTAGCAATGACAGAAGTATCCAAGATAATTTGATGGGTGGAGGCCCACTCTTGTTCTCTGTCAGCAATCTACATCCCAGGAGTGGACAACTGGGAAGAGGACTTTTTAAGCCGACAGGCATTTCATCCGGGGGAGTGGGAACTCCATCCGGAGCTCTTTGCCTCACTGATTCTCCGATGGGGCAGACCGGAATTGGATCTGATGGTGTCTCGACAGAATGCCAAGCTCCCAAAATACGGATCCAGGTCAAGGGATCCTTAGGCTGAACTGATAGATGCCTTGGCAGTGCCTTGGTCGTTCAACCTAGCTTATGTGTTTCCACCGTTTCCTCTCCTTCCCCAGGTGATTGCTCGGATCAAACAGGAGAGGGCTTCCATAATTCTAATCGCGCCTGCATGGCCACGCAGGACTTAGTATGCAGGTCTAGTGGACATGTCCTCTCTGCCTCAGTGGAAACTTCCATTGAGACAGTACCTTCTCATTCAAGGTCCTTTCCAACATCCAAATCTAATTTCTCTGCAGCTGACTGCTTGGAGATTGAACGCTTGATTTTATCTAAGCGGGGTTCTCTGATTCGGTCATTGATACTCTGATTCAGGCACGTAAACCTGTTACTAGAAAGATTTACCATAAGATATGGCGTAAATATCTTTGGTGTGAATCCAAGGGCTACTCATGGAGTAGAGTTAGGATTCCCAGGATTCTGTCCTTTCTCCAAGAAGAATTGGAGAAAGGGTTGTCGGCAAGTTCCTTAAAGGGACAAATTTCTGCTTTGTCAATTTTTCTACACAAATGTTTGGCAGATGTTCCAGACGTTCAGTCTTTTTGTCAGGCTCTAACCAGAATTAAACCTGTGTTTAGACCAATTGCTCATCCCTGGAGTTTGAATTTAGTTCTTAATGTTCTTCAAGGGGTTCCGTTTGAACCCATGCATTCCATAGATATTAAGTTGTTATCTTGGAAAGTTTTTTGTTTTTAGTTGCTATTTCTTCTGCTCGTAGAATTTCTGAGCTTTCAGCGTTACAATGTGATTCGCCTTATCTTCCATTCTGATAAGGTGGTTTTACGTACTACACCTGGTTTCCTTCCTAAGGTTGTTTCTAATAAGAATATTAATCAGGAAATTGTTGTTCCTTCAATATGTCCTAACCCTTCTTCTAAGAAGGAGCGTATGTTGCATAACCTGGACGTGGTCCATGCCCTGAAGTTTTACTTGCAGGCAACTAAGGATTTCCGTCAATCATCTTCATTGTTCATAGTCTTTTCTGGAAAGCGTAGGGGTCAGAAAGCTACAGCTACCTCTTTCTGTTGAACAGATTTGCAAGGCTGCTACTTGGTCGTCTGTTCACACTTTTTCTAAATTTTCCAAATTTGATACTTTTGCTTCTTCTGAGGTTGGTTTTGGGAGAAAAGATCTTCAAGCAGTGGTGCCTTCTGTTTAGGTTCCTGTCTTGTCCCTCCCTTTCATCCATGTCCTGTAGCTTTGGTATTGTATCCCACAAGTACGGATGAAATCTGTGCACTCGTCATATCTTGTAGAAGAAAAGGAAATTTATGCTTACCTCATAAATTAATTTCTTCTACGATATGACGAGTCCACGGCCCACCCTGTTATTTTTAAGACCGGATTATATTATATATTTTTTTATAAACTTCAGTCTCCTCTGCACCTTTGGCTTTTCCTTTCTCTTCCTAACTTCAGTCGAATGACTGGAGGTGGAGGGAAGGGAGGAGCTATATATATTCAGCTCCGCTGTGGTGCTCTTTGCCACTTCCTGTTAGCAGGAGGATAAAGCCCACAAATAAGGATGAAATCCGTGGACTCGTCGTATCGTAGAAGAAATTAATTTATCAGGTAAGCATGAATTTCTTTTTTTTCCTCAGTTTGCTGCGGGATGCAGGACAGGTAGGGCACCTCAGTAATTCTGTTGAGGTACAGAGTGTTGCCTGGGGTATGTTTTCTTGATTTGGTGAAATTTTATTTAAGAACTTTTTTGTTCTGTATTATATCCTTTGTTTTATATTATATCCTTTGTTAAAAGATATAAAAGTTTTTTTTTTGTATTATGGATCAAGAGGCTGTACAGGATGTTACCTGCAAATTATGTTTTGATGCCCAGGTGGAACCCCCAGTACCTTTTTTGTTCATGTATTAAAAGAACTAAAGCTTATAGAAATAGACTTTTTGACCCTGAGCCATTATTAGCTAAGGTGGATGCTGTTCAGGAGCCTCCTTTTTCAGATGTGCTGCAGCTGTCTCCTCAAGCGTCCCACCCCTATTCATCTGCACATGAAGTGCCCTGCATTTCCTCTCATGCTACGTCTGGGGTTACTTTGCAAGATATTGCTGCCCAGGTATCCTCTGCAGTATCTGAGGCGCTGTCCGCTTTTCCCATGCTGCAGGGAAAACGCAAAAGGAAATTTAAAGAAACAGTAAGTAAGGTTTCTGATCCTGAAGTGGCTAATCAAAGTATTTCCTCTCAGAAGTCTGGGGATGAAGATTCTTCAGGTGCATCTGAGGGGAAAATCTCGGATTCAGGCAGTATAACTTATTCTACTGATGCTGAAGTTGTGTCCTTCAGGTTTAAGATGGAGCACCTCCACTTGTTACTTAAGGAGGTTTTAGCTACCTTGGATGACTCCGATACTACTATTGTTGTTAACCCTAAGAAGTCTAGTAAGCTGAACAAGTATTTTGATGTTCCCTCTGTGGTGGAGGTATTTCCTGTTCCAGACCGTGCTTCTGAGATTATTGCATGGGAGTGACCTGGTATTTTTTTTTTTTTTTTCTCCAGCTCCTATTTTTAAGAAAATGTTTCCGATAGCCGACTCTATTAAGGTGTCATGGCAAACGGTTCCTAAGGTGGAAGGAGTTATTTCCACTTTCGCTAAGAGGACCACTATTCCCATAGAAATTAGTTCTTTTAAGGATCCGATGGATAAGTGTCGGGGTGCCAGGAATCGGACTGAGACAAGAAGTGCAAAAATAATCACACCTTTTATTAATAACAAATACAAAGTCCACAAGTCAAATAACAAGCCAGGAGTCAAAGCCAGAGCTGGTAGTCAGACAAGCAGAGTTAGGAGCCAAAGCGAGTAGTCAGACGAGCCGAGTCAGGAACCAGGAGGGACGTCAGACAGCCAGGTAATACACAGGAACAGGAACTCACAAACAGGTCTGAAACAACGCAAGGGCAAAGCATACTGAACAGAGGCCCTTTAAATAATAAGTTATGACATCACAATACTGAGACTGCAACCTGTCTCACACTGATGATGTACACCAGTCCGGCCATAAGAGTGTGCAGGATATGAGCAGCATCAGACACTCTGCACCAGATTCAGTAAGAGGTAAGTAAAATGGCAGCCAGCAGCACATGGCAAACAAAGCAGGGGAAAAAACCCTGACAATAAGAAATTGGAGGCATTATTAAAGAAAATGTATGTTCACCAAGGTCTTCAATGGTAGCCTGTGGTGTGTATTGCTACTGTTACCAGCGCTGCATCTTACTGGTTTGATTGTATTCAGACAGATACTCCTCTTGATGAGATCCAGGACAGGATTAAGGCTCTTAAATTAGCCAATTCCTTTATTATCGATGCTTCCGTACAAGTCATTTAACTGGGAGCAAAAATGTCTGGTTTTGCGGTTCTAGTTTGCAGAGCCCTTTGTTTAAAATCCTGGTCTGTGGATGTTTCTTCTAAGGTATTAGCTATTCACTACAAGAGTAAGACCTTGTTTGGGCCTGGTTTGGCTGAAATTATTTCAGATATCACAGGAGGAAAGGGATCTTTTCTTCCTCAGGATAAGAAGAATAAGCAAAAAGGGGGCGTCAGAGTAATTTTAGTTCCTTTTGTAACTTTAGAGGTAAACCCTCCACTTCCTCTTTCAAACAGAAACTATCCAAGTCATCCTGGAAGTCTTGTTAGCCTTGGAACAAGACGAAACAGTTTAAGAAACCTGTGGCTGACTCCAAGTCAGCATGAAGGGTCGACCCCCAATCCAGGAATGGATCTAGTAGGGGGCAGGCTTTCTCATTTTGCTCAGGCTTGTATACGAGATGTCCCAGACCTGTGGGCCGGGGAAATTGTATTTCAGGGGTACAAGATAGAATTAAAGACTTTTCCTCCCAGAGGCAGGTTTCTTCTCTCAAGATTATTTGTAGACAAGATAAAGAGAGAGGTGTTCTTAAATTGTATCAAGGATCTTTTTGCCCATTTAGTGGTCTAATGATCATTACACAACTATTATTGAAACTTAAATTTAATTTAATGTTAGTTGAACTCACACTCATGGAAAAACAAAGCATGCACCCTATAGTTTTTTTTGTTTGTTTTAACAGTTGGTTCATAATAGAGTACAAATAAAGTACTATTAGTGCAAAATATTTCTGTGCAAAAGTCTTAGACCACCACCAGCTTTTTTCTGTTTTAAGATTAAAAATAGAAATTACAGGAAATATAAACAGAACAAAATGTCTTCTATTGGCAAAAGTCAGTATTTAGTGTGACCTGACTTGGCTTGGCACTTAGCACCTTGAACTCTTTTGGGGAGACTGTGCTGATGTTTTCTGAAGTAATCTTCTTGTATATTATACCAGGCTTCTTTCAGCACTTCCCAGAGTTCTTCTTTAGATTTAGGTTGTTTATTTCTTTCTCTGTCCAGGTGATCCCTTACTGCCTCTAATATTCAGGCCTGGACTCTGTGGAGGCCAGTCCATGACTGTCAGTGTTTTATTAGCTGTTTTTCTCTTCACATATGATTTCACTGCATTATCAGTGTGCTTGGGATCGTTATCATGCTGAAAAATAAAGCCATTCCCAATCAGGCGCTTTCCAGAAGGAATGGCATGATGAATTAAAACCTGTCTGTACTTTTCAGCATTTATGATGCCATAAATTCGGACAATATCGCCAAACCTGGACTAACCCTCCACTAAGTTTCACAGAAGACAGCAATCACTCATTCTTCCATTTCTCTCCAACTCTTCATATTGTCGACGATTGGCCAAAAAATGTCAAACTTGGATTTGTCACTCCATAATACTTTTTCATTCCAATCTTTGTGAGCTTTAGCATATCTTAGCATTTCGTCCTGTTCCCCTTCTGAAAAATAAGTGGTTTCTTGGCTGCTACCCTTCTACAAAGGCCATTCCTGATCAAGCTTCTTTGGACTGTAGAAGGGTCAACTTGGCATCCTGATAAAGCTACCAGATACTGATCCAGTTTCTTGCTGGACTTCTTCTGGTCTCTCAAAAAAGAAACTCTGAGAAACTTCACATCAGATTTTTAAAGTTTTCTTGGCCTTCTAGTCCTTTTTGTGTTTTTGTTGTTTTTTTTTGTCCTTGACGACACCTGATTCTTTCTTTAAATTTCTTTATACAGGGAGTGCAGAATTATTAGGCAAATGAGTATTTTGACCACATCATCCTCTTTATGAATGTTGTCTTACTCCAAGCTGTATAGGCTCGAAAGAACAGGAGAAGTGGACCGAGCGCTACACCCAGGGCCTTAAGCTTACTAACTATATAGCCTCCTAGTAGGCTAACAATACAAAAGTTAAAATGGGGAGAGAGTAAGCGCTAAAAAGCTTAAAAGGCTAGTAAAAGGTACATTTTAATACATATAAAAATGTACAAATGGCAATCAGACGCATGGATCCATGTCTGACTTAACAAAAAAATATATATATATAATAAACAAATCTAAAAATATCTAAAAATATCCAATGGAGTATAGCATGTGACGCTGACTTAGTGAGCCAGTGATGAGGAGTTAGAAGGACATGTACATTCAATAATATAAACAACCTAAGTGAGTGATTGAGTGCACACAATAGCTTTCAACAAAGAAAAATAGCATTCACAAAAAAGAAAAATAGCATTCACAAAAAATAGTGTTCACAAAAATTGGCGTACATAAAAAATGTTCAAATGTTCAACCGGTTATATGTAAGTGAATCCAGTAGTGTTTCCTCCAAAGTGACGTGTAGAAATATAATTTGAAGTCAATAATAGTAGAATGTAAACGTTGAGTGGGTCAAATTATTGTGGTTCAGCTGCTAAATTAAAAAATTGTAAATCCGTGAGGTGTATAAAAATAAAAATAACTTGTGAAAAAATCCACGTGGAAAACTTGAATTCAAATGATAAACAAAGGTCAAAAATCAAAAGACAAAAATATCAAAAGACAAAAATAGAAAATCAGTGATAATATTAAAAAGCACTAAAGATCTAGTGAAAACAAATCCTTAATTCATACGTTAAAAATCCTTGGTAAGATCCATAACAAACAAATACATCAATAAAATACCTAAAAGGGAACAAAAGAGAAACAAATAGTGCAACACTGTATATGATATATAATATAGGTAATTAAAACCAAGCTCACCAGTATGCCAACGCGTTTCGGCCTAGACTAGGCCTTTCTCAAGAGTATACTGTATCAGAAAATCTGGGAGCTTTAAGTAGGGTCAGTGTTGAAATGATTGGTGCTGTTTTGGCGCCATTTTTAGAGGCACCTCCCTTTCCTGTTTCACCCATTGCATCTCTGGGATATTTCCTATGTTATGTTTCCTGTTTCACCCATTGCATCTCTGGGATATTTCCTATGTTATGTTTCCTGTTTCACCCATTGCATCTCTGGGATATTTCCTATGTCACCCATTGCATCTCTGGGATATTTCCTATGTTATGTTTATGTTTTCCCATCTTAAAGGTTAATTGGTTTCTATTATTGCCACAAATTCTAGTATAAATCTAGATTTTCCTATTTATTTGTTTTTTATTTTCATTATTAGGTAATAGTAGCGTTTTGTCAATGTTGTTGTTATTATATTCTGTGTTAACTCAGCTAGTTTTCTGGGCGGGTTTCCCCTTTCTTTGGGCTCAAATTGCTTATTTATTTACATGGACTGGTTCTCATTTATGAATTGTCCCTGTTGATCTCAAAAACTTAATTTCAAATGCGATCTTATTTTGAAAATTGCTATGACCGGAAGTGGCCTGGTATCGCGGCATCAACTTCCGTTTTAGCTTTTGGGAGACATAGTTTATTCGATTCACCGGTCTCTATCATGTGACCGGAAGTTCTTTGGTCCACCGGTCTGCATCATATGACCGGAAGGTGCAGCATCATATTCCCCATTGACTTATGGGATATGTAGTTCCCTCACTTATTAGGACTACAGATCTTTCTCAGATATTCGGGATTACCCGATCTTACTATGGCTCATTGTCTCTATGTGTCTATAACATATAATGTCAGAGTCAATGTGCCAATATGTAATAGAATCGGTTACTGGGAATAGTCAATTCTTTGAATAATGTATGTAATTTCTTACAATGCTAATCTGTCACTGCTTATAGTAAAACTGCTTCTAATAAAACTCACTATATTAATTCTAAGCACATTCTTGGATCCTAATAAAACTCACTTTCTTAATTCTAGGCACATTCTTGGATCCTAATATTGAATAGCTTTACAATTTACTTTTATTTGTTCATACTTTCGTAATGGGTAGCCGTTTCACTGCTTCCTTCTAGTTCTTTTGAAAATAAAGCCTATGGGTATTCTCAAGGAGCCATTGAGTCATATATGACCTTGATAAAGTATAGACCTGCAATGTTTATCTAACTTAACATTGTGAGACGTTTATTGCATCCTAATGCTGTATCTCACCGCCGATGGTGGGATGACAAACTGTAATGTCTCAAGAGGGATCAAGGATCTTCCTATCTGTTCACAGTGAAGGTGTAAGCTCAAATCTAATTGGGAGGGTTTCATTACATTTGTATGTGTATATAAAGGACTTTAGGTGACCATTAACCAGAAATCAGCTGGTGTAAGATCAAACGTAAATACACTCAAAGTGATGGCTTCTGTTTGACTTTGGGGCAGACGTGGGGTAGAGAATACAAGATACAAAATCTTCAAATTATGATATTTCATTTCACACATTAAGTAGTCCTACATTGGATTGTTATGTATAGACCAGTGTATGAATACAGTTTTTTTATTTTCTATGATACTTTTTTAGTTCAATATGACAATTTTAAAGTTGTCATACTGAATGTGTTCAGTTTGACAAAGCTGGGTGTATTCAATACGACATTGTCACAATTCTTTAGGTCTTTACAGCTTGGACATGGGTAGGCATTAAAGGCTTCTACCCATGTCCAAGCTGTAAAGCTTGTAAGAACGGACGAAAAACGGATACTTTCTCATCACATCAGAGAAACGAGAAACATAGGATCAAAGAGTTGATCAGATGTAGCGACAAAAATGTGATCTATCTAGTTTCCTGCTCCTGCGGATTACAATATATAGGGCAGACATCAAGGGCCCTCAAAGATAGGATCAGGGAACACATCCTATGCATAGAGAAAGGCAGAATAGATACCCCACTCTACAAGCATTTTGCAACTACCCACAAGGGGAATCTGAAAGATTTTAGTTATTTTGGGATACAGAAGGTCAAAAAAGACTGGAGAGAAGGAAACCATGAGCAAAAACTACTATTCAATGAGTCAAGATGGATATTTATGATGGACTGTCTATACCCTAGAGGTTTAAATCAGAAAGAAGACCTTGCACACCTGATCTCCATTAAATGACATCTATTAAATAACAACCACCATCCATCTCCGAGTGCTCAAATATGATATGACCTAAGTTAGAGAGATAGGATCCCAACATGCGACCGCTAAGTTGGTTACCCCACACAGTATCCCAACTAAATATTTACCTCCGCATTCATCACTATTTTCTATGTACCTATAAAGGGAGATCGAATACATGAAAGCTATAAACTAGAGTGGAAGTGAAAATCGAAAATACTAACCCTCTCAGTTTCCTATAAAAACCAAGGGAAATGTAAAAATTCAGAGTGGGCATAATACTTGTTCTGTATTACAAAATGTTAGTCGCTCATTAAAGAACAAAATCATATCAGAGAGAGAAACATAACATCAGGCATAGGACACTTTGGTCACAAAGATACATTAGCACCAATGAGTAAATATACAAGCATAAGTACATTTGTCAAGTAATTAACACCTGGCAACAGATCCATACACCGGAATAATAGACCTAAAGAATTGCTACAATGTCGTATTGAATACACCCAGCTTTGTCAAACTGAACACATTCAGTATGACAACTTTAAAATTGTCATATTGAACTAAAAAAGTATCATAGAAAAGAAAAAAACATGTATTCATACACTGGTCTATACATAACAATCCAATGTAGGACTACTTAATGTGTGAAATGAAATATCATAATTTGAAGATTTTGTATCTTGTATCCTCTACCCCACGTCTGCCCCAAAGTCAAACAGAAGCCATCACTTTGAGTGTATTTACGTTTGATCTTACACCAGCTGATTTCTGGTTAATGGTCACCTAAAGTCCTTTATATACACATACAAATGTAATGAAACCCTCCCAATTAGATTTGAGCTTACACCTTCACTGTGAACAGATAGGAAGATCCTTGATCCCTCTTGAGACATTACAGTTTGTCATCCCACCATCGGCGGTGAGATACAGCATTAGGATGCAATAAACGTCTCACAATGTTAAGTTAGATAAACATTGCAGGTCTATACTTTATCAAGGTCATATATGACTCAATGGCTCCTTGAGAATACCCATAGGCTTTATTTTCAAAAGAACTAGAAGGAAGCAGTGAAACGGCTATCCATTACGAAAGTATGAACAAATAAAAGTAAATTGTAAAGCTATTCAATATTAGGATCCAAGAATGTGCCTAGAATTAAGAAAGTGAGTTTTATTAGGATCCAAGAATGTGCTTAGAATTAATATAGCAAGTTTTATTAGAAGCAGTTTTACTATAAGCAGTGACAGATTAGCATTGTAAGAAATTACATACATTATTCAAAGAATTGACTATTCCCAGTAACCGATTCTATTACATATTGGCACATTGACTCTGACATTATATGTTATAGACACATAGAGACAATGAGCCATAGTAAGATCGGGTAATACTGAATATCTGAGAAAGATCTGTAGTCCTAATAAGTGAGGGAACTACATATCCCATAAGTCAATGGGGAATATGATGCTGCACCTTCCGGTCATATGATGCAGACCGGTGGACCAAAGAACTTCTGGTCACATGATAGAGACCGGTGAATCGAATAAACTATGTCTCCCAAAAGCTAAAACGGAAGTTGATGCCGCGATACCAGGCCACTTCCGGTCATAGCAATTTTCAAAATAAGATCGCATTTGAAATTAAGTTTTTGACATCAACAGGGGCAATTCATAATTGAGAACCAGTCCATGTAAATAAATAAGCAATTTGAGCCCAAAGAAATGGGAAACCCGCCCAGAAAACTAGCTGAGTTAACACAGAATATAATAACAACATTGACAAAACGCTACTATTACCTAATAATGAAAATAAAAAACAAATAAATAGGAAAATCTAGATTTATACTAGAATTTGTGGCAATAATAGGAACCAATTAACCTTTAAGATGGGAAAACATAAACATAACATAGGAAATATCCCAGAGATGCAATGGGTGAAACAGGAAACATAACATAGGAAATATCCCAGAGATGCAATGGGTGAAACAGGAAACATAACATAGGAAATATCCCAGAGATGCAATGGGTGAAACAGGAAAGGGAGGTGCCTCTAAAAATGGCGCCAAAACAGCACCAATCATTTCAACACTGACCCTACTTAAAGCTCCCAGATTTTCTGATGCAGTATAGTCTTGAGAAAGGCCTAGTCTAGGCCGAAACGCGTTGGCATACTGGTGAGCTTGGTTTTAATTACCTATATTATATATCATATACAGTGTTGCACTATTTGTTTCTCTTTTGTTCCCTTTTAGGTATTTTATCGATGTATTTGTTTGTTATGGATCTTACCAAGGATTTTTAACGTCTGAATTAAGGATTTGTTTTCACTAGATCTTTAGTGCTTTTTAATATTATCACTGATTTTCTATTTTTGTCTTTTGATATTTTTGTCTTTTGATTTTTGACCTTTGTTTATCATTTGAATTCAAGTTTATTTTTATTTTTATACACCTCACGGATTTACAATTTTTTAATTTAGCAGCTGAACCACAATAATTTGACCCACTCAACGTTTACATTCTACTATTATTGACTTCACGTTATATTTCTACACGTCACTTTGGAGGAAACACTACTGGATTCACTTACATATAACCGGTTGAACATTTGAACATTTTTTATGTACGCCAATTTTTGTGAACACTATTTTTTGTGAATGCTATTTTTCTTTTTTGTGAATGCTATTTTTCTTTGTTGAAAGCTATTGTGTGCACTCAATCACTCACTTAGGTTGTTTATATTATTGAATGTACATGTCCTTCTAACTCCTCATCACTGGCTCACTAAGTCAGCGTCACATGCTATACTCCATTGGATATTTTTAGATATTTTTAGATTTGTTTATTATATATATATTTTTTTTGTTAAGTCAGACATGGATCCATGCGTCTGATTGCCATTTGTACATTTTTATATGTATTAAAATGTACCTTTTACTAGCCTTTTAAGCTTTTTAGCGCTTACTTTCTCCCCATTTTAACTTTTGTATAGGCTCGAAAGCCTACTACCAATTAAGCATATTAGGTGATGTGCATCTCTGTAATGAGAAGGGGTGTGGTCTAATGACATCAACACCCTATATCAGGTGTGCATAATTATTAGGCAACTTCCTTTCCTTTGGCAAAATGGGTCAAAAGAAGGACTTGACAGGCTCAGAAAAGTAAAAAATAGTGAGATATCTTGCAGAGGGATTCAGTACTCTTAAAATTGCAAAGCTTCTGAAGCGTGATCATCAAACAATCGAGCGTTTCATTCAAAATAGTCAACAGGGTCGCAAGAAGCGTGTGGAAAAACCAAGGCGCAAAATAACTGCCCATGAACTGAGAAAAGTCAAGCGTGCAGCTGCCAAGATGCCACTTGCCACCAGTTTGGCCATATTTCAGAGCTGCAACATCACTGGAGTGCCCAAAAGCGCAAGGTGTGCAATACTCAGACATGGCCAAGGTAAGAAAGGCTGAAAGACGACCACCACTGAACAAGACACACAAGCTGAAACGTCAAGACTGGGCCAAGAAATATCTCAATACTGATTTTTCTAAGGTTTTATGGACTGATGAAATGAGAGTGAGTCTTGATGGGCCAGATGGATGGGCCCGTGGCTGGATTGGTAAAGGGCAGAGAGCTCCAGTCCGACTCAGACGCCAGCAAGGTGGAGGTGGAGTACTGGTTTGGGCTGGTATCATCAAAGATGAGCTTGTGGGGCCTTTTCGGGTTGAGGATGGAGTCAAGCTCAACTCCCATTCCTACTGCCAGTTTCTGGAAGACACCTTCTTCAAGCAGTGGTACAGGAAGGAGTCTGCATCCTTCAAGAAAAACATGACACGCGTCCAAGTACTCCACAGCGTGGCTGGCAAGAAAGGGTATAAAAGAAGAAAATCTAATGACATGGCCTCCTTGTTCACCTGATCTGAACCCCATTGAGAACCTGTGGTCCATCATCAAATGTGAGATTTACAAGGAGGGAAAACAGTACACCTCTCTGAACAGTGTCTGGGAGGCTGTGGTTGCTGCTGCACGCAATGTTGATGGTGAACAGATCAAAACACTGACAGAATCCATGGATGGCAGGCTTTTTAGTGTCCTTGCAAAGAAAGGTGGCTATATTGGTCACTGATTTGTTTTTGTTTTGTTTTTGAATGTCAGAAATGTATATTTGTGAATGTTGAGATGTTATATTGGTTTCACTGGTAAACATAAATAATTGAAATGGGTATATATTTGTTTTTTGTTAAGTTGCCTAATAATTATGCACAGTAATAGTCACCTGCACACACAGATATCCCCCTAAAATAGCTAAAACTAAAAACAAACTAAAAACTACTTCCAAAAATATTCAGCTTTGATATTAATGAGTTTTTTGGGTTCATTGAGAACATGGTTGTTCAATAATAAAATGAATCCTCAAAAATACAACTTGCCTAATAATTCTGCACCCCCTGTAATAGCTTGAATACCACATCTTGAGTATCCAGTTTGTTTGACGATTTCCCTTTAAGAGTGGCCTTGCTGATGCAAAAGTATGATTTTATGTCTGTCAAATTCTGTGAACTTTGGCATTTTGAATGGAATAATGTGATTGAAAGTTGGTCCTATTAGCAAGCTTCTAATAAATTAAACTCATATCACATGTGTATGTAATGCTCAAGCATGTCTTGGTGTAATATACCTTTCTCACAGCAGTAATTTTGACATGAAATAGTAGGACAAACACAGGTGTTAGCAATGACTTTAATTAGGTTTTCGAGAGCCAGGTTTCTGCTATTGCTCAAGTGTAAGTAGAGGTCACACTAAATACTTGCCACTTTAGCCTTTTTTCTCTTTATTTAATACTGCATACAAATATCATGTGTTTTCTGGTTGTATTCTCATAAAGAGACTGATAAATAATTTATGGTCATTATTCATTTGCGTAAACAACAAATCTAATGGTGGCCTAAGACTTTTGCACAGTACTGTATATACATTAATATTTATTTATTTTAGATTTAAAACCTAGGGTGTTATGAGAGCCTATAAACTGGATTTCTATATGACCTATAAAATGATATACCATGTGCTACTGTGATTTTTCTATCACTTGGGCCAGCTGTGTTAATTTCCTGATTAAAATAAACAGCATTAAAATGTAACTTTTTTTTTTTTTAATTCAAATACATATTATTATTTCTTTCATGTAATTAGCAAGAGTCCATGAGATAGTGACGTATGGGATATACATTCCTACCAGGAGGGGCAAAGTTTCCCAAACCTCAAAATGCCTATAAATACACCCCTCACCACACCCGCAATTCAGTTTTACAAACTTTGCCTCCCGTGGAGGTGGTGAAGTAAGTTTGTGCTAGATTCTTCGTTGATATGCGCTTCGCAGCAGGCTGGAGCCTGGTTTTCCTCTGAGTGCAGTGAATGTCAGAGGGATGTGAAGAGAGTATTGCCTATTTGAATACCATGGTCTCCTTCTACGGGATCTATTTCATAGGTTCTCTGTTATTGGTCGTAGAGATTTCTTCTCCTACCTCCCTTTTCAGATCGACGATATACTCTAATATACCATTACCTCTACTGATTTCTCGTTTCAGTACTGGTTTGGCTATCTACTATATGTAGATGAGTGTCTTGGGGTAAGTAAGTCTTATTTTATTATGACACTCTTAAGCTATGGTTGGGCACTTTATTTATAAAGTTCTAAATATATGTGTTTAAACGTATATTTGCCATGATTCAGGGTAATCAGTATTCCTTATTTCAGACAGTCAGTTTCATTGTTTGGGATAATGCATATGAATGATTATTTTTTCTTACCTTAAAAGTTTTTCAATTGACTTTTTTCCCTGCGGGCTGTTAGGCGCGCGGGGGCTGAAAATGCTTCAATTTATTGCGTCATTTTTGGCGCAGACTTTTTTGGCGCAAAAATTTTGTCATTTCCGGCGCCCTAATTGATGCCGGAAGTTGTTCGTGGTTGCGTCATTTTGTTGACGTTTTTGTGTTCAGACGGTTTTTTGCGCCAAAAATGTGGGTATTTTTTTCGCCGTCACCGGATGTGGCGTCATACTTGGCGCCAAAAAATATAGGCGTTGTACTTGGCGCCAATAATGTGGGCGTCATTTTTGGCGCCAAAAAATGTGGGCGTCATTCTTGTCTCCACCTTTTTTTCACATTATTTCAGTCTCATTTTTTCATTGCTTCTGGTTGCTAGAGGCTTGTTCATTGGCATTTTTTCCCATTCCTGAAACTGTCATTTAAGGAATTTGATAATTTTGCTTTATATGTTGTTTTTTCTATTACATATTACAAGATGTCTCAACTTGACCCTGGATCAGAATCTACTTCTGGAAAGACGCTGCCTGATGCTGGTTCTACCAAAGTTAAGTGCATTTGTTGTAAACTTGTGGTAACTGTTCCTCCGGCTGTAGTTTGTGATGAATGTCATGATAAACTTGCTAATGCAGATAGTATTTCCATTAGTAATAATCCCTTACCTGTTGTTGTTCCCTCAACATCTAATGCTCAGGATGTTCCTGTTAATGTAAAAGAATTTGTTTCTAAATCTATTTAGGAAGGCTCTGTCTGTTATTCCTCCTTCCAGTAAACGTAAAAGGTCTTTTAAAACTTCTCATATTTCAGATGAATTTTTAAGTGACCGTCATCATTCTGACTTGTCTGTTTCTGATGAGGACCTATCTGGTTCAGAAGATTCTGTCTCAGATATTGACACTGGTAAATCTTCATATTTATTTAAAATGGAATTTATTCGTTCTTTACTTAAAGAAGTGTTAATCGCATTAGATATGGAGGAGTCTAGTCCTCTTGATACTAAATCTACTAAGCGTTTAAATTCGGTTTTCAAACCTCATATAGTTATTCCAGAAGTTTTTCCTGTCCCTGATGCTATTTCTGAAGTAATTTCTAGGGAATGGAATAATCTGGGTACTTCATTTACTCCTTCTCAAAAGTTTAAGAAATTGTACCCTGTGCCACCTGATGGATTAGAGTTTTGGGACAAAATCCCTAAAGTTGATGGGGCTATCTCTACTCTTGCTAAACGTACTACTATTCCTACGGCGGATAGTACTTCCTTTAAGGATCCTTTAGATAGGAAACTTGAATCCTTTCTAAGGAGAGCTTATTTATGTTCAGGTAATCTTCTTAGACCTGCTATTTCTTTGGCTGATGTTGCTGCTGCTTCCACTTTCTGGTTGGAGGCTTTAGCGCAGCAAGTGTCAGACCATAATACTCATAGCATTGTTAAACTTCTTCAACATGCTAATAACTTTATTTGTGATGCCATCTTTGATATCATTAGAATTGATGTCAGGTATATGTCTTTAGCTATTTTAGCTAGAAGAGCTTTATGGCTTAAAACTTGGAATGCAGTTATGACTTCTAAGTCAACTTTGCTTTCTCTTTCTTTCCAAGGTAATAAATTATTTGGTTCTAAGTTGGATTCTATTATTTCAACTGTTACTGGGGGGAAAGGAACTTTTTTGCCTCAGGACAAAAAATCTAAAGGTAAATACAGGGCTGCTAATAGTTTTCGTTCCTTTCGTCAGAATAAGGAACAGAAGCCTGACCCTTCCTCTAAAGGAACGGTTTCCGTTTGGAAACCTTCTCCAGTCTGGAATAAATCCAAGCCTTTTAGAAAGTCAAAGCCAGCTCCCAAGTCCATATGAAGGTGCGGCCCTCATTCCAGCACAGCTGGTAGGGGGCAGGTTACGATTTTTCAAAGATATTTGGATCACTTCGATTCACAGTCTTTGGATTCAGAACATTGTTTCACAAGGGTACAGAATAGGTTTCAAGGTAAGGCCGCCTGCGAGAAGATTTTTTCTCTCTCGCATTCCAATAAACCCAGTAAAGGCTCAGGCGTTTCTGAAATGTGTTTCAGATCTAGAGTTGGCTGGGGTAATTGTGCCAGTTCCAGTTCTGGAACGGGGTCTGGTGTTTTACTCAAATCTATTCATTGTACCAAAGAAGGAGAATTCCTTCAGACCAGTTCTGGATATAAAAATATTGAATCGTTATGTAAGAATACCAACATTCAAAATGGTAACTATAAGAACTATTCTGCCTTTTGTTCAGCAAGGGCATTATATGCCCACAATAGATTTACAGGATGCATACCTTCATATTCCAATTCATCCAGCTCATTATCAGTTTCTGAGATTCTCTTTTCTAGACTAGCATTACCAGTTTGTGGCCCTTCCGTTTGGCCTAGCAACAGCTCCAAGGATCTTTTCAAAGGTTCTCGGTGCCCTTCTCTCTGTAATCAGAGAACAGGGTATTGCGGTATTTCCTTATTTGGACGATATCTTGGTACTTGCTCAGTCTTCACATTCTGCAGAATCTCATACGAATCAACTTGTGTCGTTTCTTCAAAGACATGGTTGGAGGATCAATTTACCAAAGAGTTCGTTGATTCCTCAGACAAAGGTAACCTTTTTGGGTTTTCAAATAGATTCTGTGTCCATGACCTTGTCTCTAACAGAAAAGAGACGTCTGAAATTGGTTTCAGCCTGTCAAAACCTTCAGTCTCAATCATTCCTTTCAGTAGCTTTGTGCATGGAAATTCTAGGTCTCATGACTGCTGCATCGGACGCGATCCCCTTTGCTCATTTTCACATGCGACTTCTTCAGCTTTGTATGCTGAACCAGTGGTGCAGGGATTATGCAAAGATATCACAATTAATATCCTTAAATCCCAATGTACGACACTCTCTGATGTGGTGGATAGATCACCATTGTTTAGTCCAAGGGGCTTCTTTTGTTCGTCCAACCTGGACTGTGATCTCAACAGATGCGAGTCTGTCAGGTTGGGGAGCTGTATGGGGATCTCTGACAGCGCAGGGGGTTTGGGAATCTCAGGAGGCGAGATTACCAATCAACATTTTGGAGCTCCGTGCGATTTTAAGAGCTCTTCAGTTCTGGCCTCTTCTGAAGAGAGAATCGTTTATTTGTTTTCAGACAGACAATGTCACAACCATGGCATATGTCAATCATCAAGGTGGGACTCACAGTCCTCAGGCTATGAAAGAAGTATCTCGGATACTTGTATGGGCGGAATCCAGCTCCTGTCTAATCTCTGTGGTTCACATCCCAGGTGTAGACAATTGGGAAGTGGATTATCTCAGTCGCCAGACGTTGCATCCGGGCGAATGGTCTCTTCACCCAGAGGTATTTCTTCAGATTGTTCAAATCTGGGGACTTCCAGAAATAGATCTGTCCTCTCATCTAAACAAGAAACTTCCCAGGTATCTGTCCAGATCCAGGGATCCTCAGGCGGAGGCAGTGGACGCGTTGTCGCTTCCTTGGAATTATCATCCTGCCTATATCTTTCCGCCTCCAGTTCTTCTTCCAAAAGGGATTTCCAAAATTCTAATGGAACGTTCGTTTGTACTGCTGGTGGCTCCAGCATGGCCTCACAGGTTTTGGTATGCGGATCTCATTCGGATGGCCAGTTGCCAACCTTGGACTCTTCCGTTAAGACCAGACCTTCTATCTCAAGGCCCTTTTTTCCATCAGGATCTCAAATCATTAAATTTGAAGGTATGAAAATTGAACGCTTGATTCTTAGTCATAGAGGTTTCTCTGACTCAGTAATTAATACTATGTTACAGGCTCGTAAATCTGTGTCTAGGAAGATTTATTATCGAGTTTTGAAGACTTACATTTCTTGGTGTTCTTCTCATAAATTCTCCTGTCATTCTTTTAGAATTCCTAGAATTTTACAGTTTCTTCAGGATGGTTTGGATAAAGGTTTGTCTGCAAGTTCCTTGAAAGGACAAATCTCTGCTCTTTCTGTTCTTTTTCCCAGAAAGATTGCTAATCTTCCTGATATTCATTGTTTTGTACTGGCTTTGGTTCGTATCAAACCTGTCATTAAGTCAATCTCTCCTCCTTGGAGTCTTAATTTGGTTCTGAGGTCTTAACAAGCTCCTCCGTTTGAACCTATGCATTCTCTGGATATTAAATTACTTTCTTGGAAAGTTCTTTTGGCCATCTCTTCTGCTAGAAGAGTTTCTGAGTTATCTGCTCTTTCTTGTGAATCTCCTTTTCTGATTTTTCATCAGGATAAGGCGGTGTTGCGGACTTCATTTAAATTTTTACCTAAGGTTGTGAATTCTAACATTAGTAGAGAAATTGTTGTTCCTTCATTGTGTCCTAATCCTAAGAATTCTCTGGAGAGATCTTTACATTCTTTGGATGTAGTAAGAGCTTTAAAATATTATGTTGAAGCTACTAAAGATTTTAGAAAGACTTCTAGTCTATTTGTTATCTTTTCTGGTTCCAGGAAAGGTCAGAAGGCCTCCGCCATTTCTTTGGCGTCTTGGTTAAAGTCTTTGATTCATCATGTTTATGTAGAGTCGGGTAAATCCCCGCCTCAAAGGATTACGGCTCATTCTACTAGGTCAGTTTCTACTTCCTGGGTGTTTAGGAATGAAGCTTCTGTTGATCAGATTTGCAAAGCAGCAACTTGGTCTTCTTTGCATACTTTTACTAAATTCTACCATTTTGATGTTTTCTCTTCTTCTGAAGCAGTTTTTGGTACTTCAGGCAGCTGTTTCCGTTTGATTCTTCTGCTTATAATTTCAGTTTTTTTCATTATTAAGATTAAAACTTTTGTTTTGGGTTGTGGATTATTTTTCAGCGGAATTGGCGGTCTTTATTTTATCCCTCCCTCTCTAGTGACTCTTGCGTGGAAGTTCCACATCTTGGGTATTTATTATCCCATACGTCACTAGCTCATGGACTCTTGCTAATTACATGAAAGAAAACATAATTTATGTAAGAACTTTCCTGATAAATTCATTTCTTTCATATTAGCAAGAGTCCATGAGGCCCACCCTTTTTTGTGGTGGTTATGATTTTTTTGTATAAAGCACAATTATTCCAATTCCTTATTTTGATGCTTTCACTCCTTTCTTATCACCCCACTTCTTGGCTATTCATTAAACTGATTTGTGGGTGTGGTGAGGGGTGTATTTATAGGCATTTTGAGGTTTAGCAAACTTTGCCCTTCCTGGTAGGAATGTATATCCCATACGTCAATAGCTCATGGACTCTTGCTAATATGAAAGAAATGAATTTATCAGGTAAGTTCTTACATAAATTATGTTTTTTTTAACATGGTTTTTATTGATGCTGTTTCATATGCAAAATATTAGTTTAAATTTTTTTTTTGCTATTAAAGTTCAAGTAGGATTACATGAGACATGTAATACAAAAGAGATAACAAGATCAACATAAATGGAGTATAAAAAGAAATGGTATTTAAACACGGTATCGTGTGGTGATCTTGCATGCCTTTGAGAAAATATTCAATTTGTTATAGGTATGTAGTCTATGCAAGTAGGGATACAAACGTTGTGTAATGCAAAAACACTTACAATTTCAGCATGAACAATAAATAAGGGGTTAGCATTGCAGCTATTGTTTCAATAATAAATTAAATCCTACTTGAGATTATTTTGAAATGTAAGATAGCAGAAGGGATCTAGATAAACTAAACTGTTCAGTGCAATAACACATACTCGCAAAACAGACATGGTGAGTCGTGGTCTAGAGGAGACACAAGGCCTGTCCCGAGGCTCTGACATCCAACTTCCAACCTACCGAACTGGAAACCAGGCTCTAGTCTGTCTTTATGCTTGTCTAAAAGTGGTAGGGTGTCATGTCCCAAGTTACTAATGTCCATTGCCCCTTAAGTTCAGTTAACAAAACGGCGCAGATGAGTAATTGTTTACATACGGCAATGGGTAGGTTTAACAAATAAGGTTCTCATTTGGTCAGAAAAGACTGCATTCAACAATGTCACCTTTAACATCTGCTTGCTCCATAAATAGTGGATCACTTTCCTATCCAGCAATATAGAGATGTTTAGGAAACGATCATGAGGAAAGGGATGAGTGACCAAAAGGAAGAACGTAACTTGTAGTGATAACAATATTTTTGTGTGGCAAACTCCAATCCCAAAGATGTTAAATCTGTGTTGACTGCAGAGCATTTAGGACACTTATCACTCCCTGTATCCATTTTGTTCGTAGCTGAACAGTAATATAACTAAGATGAAGAATCCCAGAATGCATTTCTCTATATAGTCTGCTGACGGGGTGCACCTGCGTGTTTTGTTTAGAGTTTAATAAACCTACTGAGCAGTTGTTCTTCTTTGTGCTGGATGTTTGTGTTCCTAAATATAAATATTAAACCGTCCCTTTGACCATGCATCAGATTATTTGTGCCAAGTTAAACCGTTCAAGTGGTATTCAACTTAAAATAAAATTAATCTTGTATGTTTATTCATAGGTGTAAAACATAACCATGTACTTTTATTGATTTTTATCTGCTTTTTACTGTAATTTGAATCTGATACTGTAGTGTGTTCACTGTCCCCTTAGACTACAGCTCATTTCGTTACACACAGAACCTCCTGACCCTTCATGCTGTACGTTTTCAAAGGGTTTCCCTTTTAAAAAAATCAACAAAAAACAAACTGTTTACATGGTTTTTAAAACATTTGTTTCTTTTTAAAGATACGATGAGTCCACGGATTTCATCCTTGTGAGATATCGCCTCCTGGTCAGCAGGAGGAGGCAAAGAACACCACACTCCAGTCATTCTCTTTGCCTGTGTTAGTGATAGGAAGAGGTAAAGTGAGGTGTTAGTTTAGATTCTTCAATCAAGAGTTTTTTTGTTTTTGTTTTAAACAGGCTTTGAGTATAAATGAAAACAAGTTATGCATTCAGTAGAGAATTCAATAAGTGAAATACACTTTCTATTGTAAATTAACAAATGCAATAAAAAAGGAATAAATCCAAGTCTCTTCCTAATGAGTCCAGCGGTGCAATTTTTAGTCTGTACATGCATATCAAAATAAAGCTTCTTAACTTAAAAAGCCTGCTATGTTTTTTTTTTTTTTCAATCAAGAGTTTTTTATTTTTAGAATGGTACCAGTGAGTGCTATTTTATTATAGGGTGTAGCCGTATTCCTTGTCAGCCTCTAGAGTAGAGCTACAGGTGGCTTTAAAGCAATGGGAACTGGTGGGATTAAATTCTCACTGCGCCTCCCTTACCGAATGCTGCCCTTCAGAAAATGGTCTTAGCAAATATTATCTAAGGCCCTGTATGTCTCCACAGAACTGCAGGAGGGAGAAGGCCTCTTGATCCTGTGGGACGGGTCATGCAGTCGCTCAGCATAAAGGTATGTGCAGTCATTTGTTTCTCTGGGACATAGATTAACACAGAACAGACTGTGTACTTTACTTTGTAACAAGAGGGGTTGTAAACTTTTATTTAGGGTTTCCCTAATTTCTCTGTGACTGTTTGCTATCGAGTGTCAAAAGATGTCAGACCGTAACCTGTTATGGGCTTTCCCTGCATAATAGCCCTATATTGGTGGTGCTGTGGGCGAGACGCTGGGGAATTTGATTTTCGGAGTTTGTACTCCGGTGTAGGCAGTGAGTTTTTACTGGGTGAACGAGTAATCGTGCTTGTGTTTTTTAACCAGCATTTTTTGCTTTCATTTAGGCCGGGTTCAGACGGGTTTTCCTGTGCCGCCCATGAAGGGCGGGGCTTAAGTGTTTGCGTGCTGGGTAGCCGCGCAGTTGCTATTTTACGGCATCTGTCACGCTGTAAGCTAGAGGACTCCGGTATTTATTACGACCGCGTGGCTGGTGATTTAAGCAATCGGTCTTAGACATTCTGCTGAACAAGTAGTTGTGGTTGATGTACCGTGGTGGCAGGTAGGCACCTCAGAAAAGCTGTTGAGGCATAGAGGTGCACTGTGGTTTTGCCATTTGTGTAGTTTTATTTTTTAAAGGCACAGTTACACTCCATTTTCAAAATACTGACTACAGTCAAATTAGGCTGGTTTTCATATTTTTGGTTTCATTCCCAATAGGTTAATTTTGTTGAATCCACGACCAAACTGTAGTTTTGCTATATTTGTTATTATGGAAGATTGACAGAATGTTCCATGTGTTTAAATGCCAATGTGGAACCTCAGTTTACTTTTTGTCCCTCTTGCACTGAGAGGGCATTACAGTTTAGAGAGCAAATTTTCTTTGACAAAAATTTAACAAAGGCGGATGTTTCTCAGGGTTCTGACGAGATACAGAGTATGCCGCAACTTTCTCCCCAAGCGTCACACAGCCTTGACGCCCGCACAAGCGGAGCCAAGTACCTCTGCGGCTTCTGCTGCGATTACACTAAAGGCTGCAGTTATGTCATCTACTCTTTCAGAGGTATTGTCTGCCTTTCCTGTATTTCACGGCAAACGCGGAAGGAAGCCCACATGATTAATACAGCTTCTGATACTTTGATGGTGATCTCAGATATACCCTCCCAGGGCTCTGAATTGGAGGGTATGGCGGTCTTATCCGAAGGTGAACTTTCTGACTTGGGAGGTGTTTTGCCACTGACGGATTCAGAAGTGGTTTCTTTCAGATTTAAACTTTAACACCTCTGCTTATTATTGAGGGAGGTTTTGGTGACTTTGGACGACTGTGATTCTATTGTGGTTCCTCCAGAGAAAGTGAGTAAGTTGGACAGATCTAGAATTCCCTTCTTATTCTGATGTTTTTCCAGTTCCTAAGAGAACTTCAGAGATTATTGCTATGGAATGGGAGAGACCATGTATTCTATTCTCTCCTTCACTTATCAAGAAGATGTACCCTATTGCCGACGCCATTAGGGATTCTTGGCAGACGGTTCCTAAGGTGGAAGGAGCTATCTCCACCCTGGCTAAACGAACTACTATTCCTATAGAGGATAGTTATGCTTTTAAAGACCCTATGGATAAGAAATTGGAGAGTCTCCTTAAGAAGATATACGTTCAGCAGGGGTTGTTACTGCAACCGGCGGCCTGCATTGTTACGGTTACAAGTGCTGCTGCTTATTGGTTTGATGCTCTGGAAGAATCTCTTAAGACTGAGACTTCTTTGGAAGAGATACAGGACAGAATTAAAGCTTAAATTAGCTAATTCATTTATTACAGATGCTTCTTTGCAGATTACCAAGTTGGTGGCTAAGAGTTCGGGTTTTTCCATCTTAGCACGCAGAGCCTTATGGTTGAAATCTTGGTCTGCAGATGTGTCATCCAAGTCTAAACTTTTGGCCATTCCCTACAAGGGGAAGACCCTGTTCGGGCCTGACTTGAAGGAAATTATTTCTGACATCACGGGAGGTAAGGGTCATCTCCTCCCTCAGGATAAGAAGTCCAAACAGAGAGGTTGGTAGAGTAATTTTCGCTCCTTTCGAAATTTCAAGGGAGTCCCTCCTTCCTCTTCCTCTAAACAGGAAGGGAACTATTCACAAGCTAAGCCCACTTGGAGACCCGACCAGTCTTGGAACAAGGGTAAACAGTCCAAGAAGCCTGTTGCTGCTCCCAAGTCAGCATGAAGGGTTGGCCCTCGATACGGGACCGGATCTAGTAGGGGGCAGACTGTCCTTCATACAGGCTTGGATAGAAGACGTTCAGGATCCCTGGGCAATAGAAATAGTGTCTCAGGGATATAAATATGAGTTCAGAACTTCCTCCCCCAGAGGAAGGTTTCTTCTTTCACGATTATCTGCAGACCAGATAAAGAGAGGCGTTCTTGCGCTGTTTAAGAGACCTCTCTTCCATGGGAGTCTGCCCCATTCCAATTCAGGAACAGGGTTGGGTTTTATTCAAATCTGTTTGTAGTTCCCAAAAGAGAGGGCACTTGCAGACCTATTTTAGATCTCAAGAGTCTAACAAGTTTCTCAGAGTTCCATCTTTCAAGATGGTAACTATTCGTACCATTCTTCAATTGATCCAGGAGGGTCAATTTATGACAACGGTGGATCTAAAGGATGCATATCTTCATGTTCCGATCCACAGAGATCATCGCAGGTTCCTGAGGTTTGCCTTTCTGGACAAACATTTTCAGTTTGTAGCTCTCCCTTTCGGTCTGGCCATGGCGCCCAGAATTTTCACAAAGGTTCTGGGGTCTTTATTGGCAGTTCTAAGGCCACGGGGCATCGTGGTGGCGCCTTATCTGGATGATATACTGATCCAGGCGTCATCATTTCATCTGGCGAGGTCCCATACCGACATTGTTCTTTCCTTCCTAAGGACCCACGGGTGGAAGGTAAAAGTGGAAAAGAGTTTTAGTTCTGCAGACAAGAGTACCCTTTCTGGGGACTATAATCAACTCTATTTCTATGAAGATTTTTCTGACAGAGGTCAGAAAGTTAAAGATTCTGAATACATGCCGAGCCATTCAGTCCAATCCTCGTCCGTCAGTGGCTCAGTGCATGGAGGTAATCGGATTGATGGTGGCGACAATGGACATCATTCCGTTTGCTAGTTTTCATCTCAGGCCTCTGCAATTAAGCATGCTCTGGCAGTGGAATGGAGTTTATACAGATTTGTCTCCTCAAATAAATCTAGATCAGGAGACAAGGGACTCTCTTCTATGGTGGTTGTCCCTGGATCATCTATCCCAGGGGACATGCTTCCGCAGACCCTCATGGGTGATAGTGACAACGGATGCCAGCCTGTTAGGATGGGGAGCAGTCTGGAACTCCCTAAGGGCTCAGGGTGTTTGGACTCAGGCAGTGTGTTTCCTTCTCATCAATATCCTAGTGTTAAGAGCAATATTCAATGCGCTCCGGGCTTGGCCTCAGTCCAATTTATCAGATTCCATTCGGGCAACATAACGACGGTAGCTTACATCAATCATCGGGGAGGAACAAGGAGTTCCTTAGCGATGACAGAAGTAGCCAAAATAATACAGTGGGCGGAGTCTCACTCTTGCCATCTGTCAGCGATCTTCATCACAGGGGTGGAAAACTGGGAAGCAGACTTTCTGAGCAGACAGACATTTCATCCGGGAGAATGGGAACTCCATCCGGAGGTATTTTCCAACCTGATTCTCAGATGGGGCAGGCACGAGTTGGATCTCATGGCATCTCATCAGAATGCCAAGCTTCCGAGATACGGGTCCAGGGATCCCCAGGCCGAGCTGATAGATGCCTTGGCAGTGCCTTGGTCTTTCAGCCTAGCTTATGTATTCCATCCATTTGCTCTCCTTCCCCAGGTGATTGCTCAGATCAAACAGAGGGCATTGGTGATTCTCATCGCCCCTGCGTAGCCTCGCAGGATTTGGTATGCCAATCTGGTGGATATGTCGTCTCAGACACCATGGAAGCTCCCATTGTGGAGAGACCTTCTCATTCAGGGTCCCTTCCATCATCCGAATCTAGTTTCTCTGCAGCTGACTGCGTGGAGATTGAACGCTTAATTTTATCTAAGCAAGGTTTTTCTGATTTCGGTCATAGATGCTTTAATTCAGGCACGTAAGCCTGTTACTAGGAAAATTTACCATAAGATATGGCGTAAATATCTTTATTGGTGTGAATCCAAGGGCTACTCATGGAGTAGGGTTCGGATTCCCAGGACTTTGTCTTTTCTCCAAGAGGGATTGGAGAAGGGGTTGTCGGCAAGTTCCTTAAAGGGACAGATTTTTGCTTGATCTATTTTGTTGCACAAACGTCTGGCAGATGTTCCAGATGTACAATTTTTTTGTTGGGCTCTGACTAGAATCAGACCTGTATTTAGACCAATTGCTCCTCCTTGGAGTTTAAATTTAGTTCTTAGAGTTCTTCAAGGGGTTCCATTTGAACCTATGCATTCCATAGATATTAAGTTATTATCTTGGAAAGTTTTATTTCTGGTTGCTATTTCTTCTGCTCGAAGGGTATCTGAGCTTTCGGCTTTACAATTTGATTCTCCTTATCTTATTTTTCATTCGGATAAGGTGGTGTTACGTACTAAACCTGTTTTTCTTCCTAAAGTTGTTTCAAACAAGAATATTAATCAGGAGATTGTTGTTCCTCCTTTGTGTCCTAATCCTTCTTCCAAGAAGGAACGCCTGTTACATCATTTAGACGTGGTCTGTGCTTTGAAGTTCTACTTACAAGCAACTAAAGATTTTCGTCAATCGTCTTCTTTATTTGTCATTTTTTCAGGGAAACGTAGGGGTCGGAAAGCTACGGCTACCTCTTTCTTTTTGACTGAAGAGTATCATCCATTTTGCATATGAGACTGCTGGACAGCAGCCTCCGGAACAAATTACGACTCATTCCACTAGGGCGGTGGCTTCCTCATGGGCATTCAAAAATGATGCTTCGGTGGAACAGATTTGAAAAGCTGCAACTTGGTCGTCTCTTCACACTTTTTCAAAATTTTACAAATTTGATACCTTTGCCTCGGCTGGGGCTGATTTTGGGAGGAAAGTTCTTCAAGCAGTGGTGCCTTCTGTTTAGGTTCCCTGTCTTGTCCCTCCCGTTTCATCCGTGTACTATAGCTTTGGTATTGTATCCCACAAGTAAGGATGAAATCCGTGGACTCATTGTATCTTTAAAAAGAAAAGGTAAATGTATGCTTACCTGATAAATTTGTTTCTTTTTAGATACGATGAGTCCACGGCCCACCCTGTTTTATGAGACAGGTCTTTATTTTTGTTAAACTTCAATCACCTCTGCACCTTGGCTTTTCCTTTCTCTTCCTAACTTTGGTCGAATGACTGGAGTGGGAGGAAAGGGAGGAGATATATATATATATATATATACACATACACAGCTCTGCTGTGGTGCTCTTTGCCTCCTCCTGCTGACCAGGAGGCGATATCCCACAAGTAAGGATGGAATCCATGGACTCATCGTATCTAAAAAGAAACAAAGCATAAATTTACCTTTTTTGTTGAACTTTGCAATTCAGTGGTTAGTTATTGTCGTTTGCTTATAAAGGTGACTTGTCACTTACAAAATGGGTCTTTCCACCTGTAAAGTAGTTGTCCTCATCGGCCAATGAGGACAAGCAAGTACATAAACAATATAATATTATTATTTTAACAGCTTTTCCTTTTTTTATTTTTTAAATTCAAATTTTCTTAAATAAAAATGTGTAAATGCTGCTTTCATATGCATGATAGTATTTAAGCACATTGTCTTTATTTAACGCACAAGTACTTCACCCCTTAGTATTGAATACGCTGGCATCCAAGTGTAAGATGGCAATTTTGTTTCTGGAAATGCAAATTGAGTGCCTCTGATTTCTGTTGCAGATCTTTTGCTGGAAGAAATAAAATATAATGCTGATATTAAAGACATTGCTGATGCCAAAACCGAAAGAGACCTTGAACAAGCGGAATTTGATATATGGGAACTTTGGGACCGTTGCAAAAAGAAACCCTTTCTCTGGGGCATAGACAAGGTATGAAATAAGCTGAAAACTGATTTTACTTCTTTACTTTTTCTGAACCAAAAATTTAACTTGACCTACAAAAGTTATTGATTCGGGACAAATTAAACCTTTCCTCCTAGAAAAATGCATTTATTTTTTAAATCTCCCTGGTCTGTTCAACATAACGGTAAAATGATGTATCCTAGTTGAACAGAACTTCAGCTGTAGTTTAGCATCAAATGTTCAATGAAACTCTGTATGTTTTTAACTCCTTAAATAGCTGGACAAATTTGAGTTTTCAATGCTTACCTGGGAGATATTGGCAATATATAGTCTAAAACTCTAAAGTAAATGCATACAAGATTTTGTGAGTTAAATACTAAAATATACATTTCTTTCCAGTGTTGAGTACATAAATCACGTTAGATTAATTTCCTGTCCACCAGAAGGAGGCAAAACACCTTCATGGGTTTCCTTCTCTCTACTTGGATATTTGTGTAACTAAGGAATGCTGGGAGATGGGTTAAAGGGACAGTTCACCCAAAAACTTTCTCCCCTTTAAATTATTCCCAATGATCCTTTTTACCTGCTAGAGTGTATTAAATTGGTTGCAAGTAGCTCCTTTACTCATATTTCAGCATTTGAAATAGCTGATTTAGCTTGTGGTTTCCCAACCTATACTGAAAGTTTTGATACTGGCGTATACGCTATTGACAAGCCTAAGTAAACACAGCCAGCAGAAGAGATTACACCCTCAGTGGGGGGCATGAAAGTTAAGTAATAAAATGATAATTTGCCATTGTTCTCTCTATGTATTGAGCTTTGGTGTTCCAGACAAATATAAGATAAGGAAGCAATTCTGTGTATATAAAAGTGATAACATAATGAGATCTGATATTACCTGAAGCTCAACCCATTGTAATAGGCTGTGGTTTCAAAGCACAACACCAGCTACTTCAGATACACAAATAAACCCGAAAATGCAATTTCTCAAATATTTTATACTCTGCAGTTGGTATAACAAGTCATTTAAAATACATTTATGGAAATACAATTTTACAGTGTACTGTCCCTTTAAGTAAAGCTCTCTAAAGTTGAGGTGTTTTGCCTCCTTCTGATGGACAGGAAGTCCCATGTGATTTGTGTACACTTGCAACCATGAAAGAGTAAGCATAGTGTTCCCCCCCCCCCCCCCCCCACATTCTAGACAAACTATAGTACAGATAACTGTAGGCAATGAGTTTACACTTCAGATTGTAAATATTGGTTGCAGGAGTATATAGGTTTGATGGTGCTGTAGGCCGTAATAACATCAAATTGCTTCCACATATATGCCCATTTCATTATCTCTATAAGCCGCACACTCTATCCCCATTTATGTTTTATATAAACCCATATTATAATGGTTTAGAAACTCAAATACCTTTTTTTTTCTCAGAAGTAAATGCATATGTAGGTTATTTACATTTATAATTTATTTTTATTATTTTTTTAAATTAATTTTAAAATTCATTTAGTGAACTCCAGTTTAGGATTAATCCTAATTTCAGTGCTCCCTATACAACCACCATTTCTTTCATGTAATTAGCAAGAGTCCATGAGCTAGTGACGTATGGGATATACATTCCTACCAGGAGGGGCAAAGTTTCCCAAACCTCAAAATGCCTACAAATACACCCCTCACCACACCCACAAATCAGTTTTTACAAACTTTGCCTCCTATGGAGGTGGTGAAGTAAGTTTGTGCTAGATTCTACGTTGATATGCGCTCCGCAGCAGGTTGGAGCCCGGTTTTCCTCTCAGCGTGCAGTGAATGTCAGAGGGATGTGAGGAGAGTATTGCCTATTTGAATGCAGTGATCTCCTTCTACGGGGTCTATTTCATAGGTTCTCTGTTATCGGTCGTAGAGATTCATCTCTTACCTCCCTTTTCAGATCGACGATATACTCTTATATATATACCATTACCTCTGCTGATTCTCGTTTCAGTACTGGTTTGGCTTTCTACAACATGTAGATGAGTGTCCTGGGGTAAGTAAGTCTTATTTTCTGTGACACTCTAAGCTATGGTTGGGCACTTTTTTATAAAGTTCTAAATATATGTATTCAAACATTTATTTGCCTTGACTCAGGATGTTCAACATTCCTTATTTCAGACAGTCAGTTTGATATTTGGGATAATGCATTTGAATAAATCAATTTTTTTTTTCTTACCTTAAAATTTGACTTTTCCCTGTGGGCTGTTAGGCTCGCGGGGGCTGAAAATGCTTCATTTTATTGCGTCATTCTTGGCGCTGACTTTTTTGGCGCAAATTTTTTTTTCTGTTTCCGGCGTCATACGTGTCGCCGGAAGTTGCATCATTTTTGACGTTCTTTTGCGCCAAAAGTGTCGGCGTTCCGGATGTGGCGTCATTTTTGGCACCAAAAGCATTTAGGCGCCAAATAATGTGGGCGTCTTATTTGGCGCTAAAAAAATATGGGCGTCATTTTTGTCTCCACATTATTTAAAGGGACAGTTCACCCAAAAACTTTCTCCCCTTTAAATTATTCCCAATGATCCTTTTTACCTGCTAGAGTGTATTAAATTGGTTGCAAGTAACTCCTTTACTCATATTTCAGCATTTGAAATAGCTGATTTAGCTTGTGGTTTCCCAACCTATACTGAAAGTTTTGATACTGGCGTATACGCTATTGACAAGCCTAAGTAAACACAGCCAGCAGAAGAGATTACACCCTCAGTGGGGTGCATGATAGTTAAGTAATAAAATTATAATTTTCCATTGTTCTCTCTATGTATTGAGCTTTGGTGTTCCAGACAAATATAAGATAAGGAAGCAAGTCTGTGTACATGAAAGTGATAACATAATGAGATCTGATATTACCTGAAGCTCAACCCATTGTAATAGGCTGTGGTTTCAAAGGACAAAACCAGCTACTTCAGATACACAAATAAACCCGAAAATGCAATTTCTCAAATATTTTATACTCTGCAGTTGGTATAACAAGTCATTTAAAATACATTTATGGAAAAACAATTTTACAGTGTACTGTCCCTTTAAGTCTCATTATTTATTGCTTCGTGTTGCTAGAAGCTTGTTCACTGGCATTTTTTCCCATTCCTGAAACTGTCATTTAAGGAATTTGTTCAATTTTGCTTTATATGTTGTTTTTTCTATTACATATTGCAAGATGTCCCACGTTGAAACTGAGTCAGAAGATACTTCTGGAAAATCGCTGCCTGGTGCTGGAGCTACCAAAGCTAAGTGTATCTGCTGTAAACTTTTGGTAGCTGTTCCTCCAGCTGTTGTTTGTATTGAATGTCATGACAAACTTGTTAATGCAGATAATATTTCCTTTAGTAAAGTTACATTACCTGTTGCTGTTCCGTCAACATCTAATACTCAGAGTGTTCCTGATAACATAAGAGATTTTGTTTCTAAATCCATTAAGAAGGCTATGTCTGTTATTCTTCCTTCTAGTAAACGTAAAAAGTCTTTTAAAACTTCTCATTGTAAAGATGAATTTTTCAATGAACATCATCATTCTGATTCTGATAATGGTTCTTTTGGTTCAGAGGATTCTGTCTCAGAGGTTGATGCTGATAAATCTTCATATTTATTTAAAATGGAATTTATTCGTTCTTTACTTAAAGAAGTCCTAATTGCTTTAGAAATTCAGGATTCTGGTCCTCTTGATACTAAATCTAAACGTTTAGATAAGGTTTTTAAATCTCCTGTAGTTATTCCAGAAGTTTTTCCTGTTCCTGGTGCTATTTCTGAAGTAATTTTCAGGGAATGGAATAATTTGGGTAATTCATTTACTCCTTCTAAACGTTTTAAGCAATTATATCCTGTGCCATCTGACAGATTAGAGTTTTGAGACAAAATCCCTAAGGTTGATGGAGCTGTCTCTACTCTTGCTAAGCGTACTACTATTCCTACGGCAGATGGTACTTCCTTTAAGGATCCTTTAGATAGGAAAATTGAATCCTTTCTAAGAAAAGCTTACTTGTGTTCAGGTAATCTTCTTAGACCTGCTATATCTTTGGCGGATGTTGCTGCAGCTTCAACTTTTTGGTTGGAAGCTTTAGCGCAACAAGTAACAGATCACAATTCTCATAGCATTATTATTCTTCTTCAACATGCTAATAATTTTATTTGTGATGCCATCTTTGATATCATTAGAGTTGATGTCAGGTATATGTCTCTAGCTATTTTAGCTAGAAGAGCTTTATGGCTTAAAACTTGGAATGCTGATATGTCTTCTAAGTCTACTCTGCTTTCCCTTTCTTTCCAGGGTAATAAATTATTTGGTTCTCAGTTGGATTCTATTATCTCTAAAGCAAATTCCCAAAGCGCCACCCAAAAATAAAAAAAATGAAATAATAAATACAAAGTGAAATGACCTGTGAATGCGTACAAAAAACACAATAAATCACAAATAAGTAATTTCAAAGGGGTATGTAGCAAATAAACTGATCACAAAAACCCCTAAAATGTAAAATGTCTTTCTTACCAAGTGCTTTTTCACAATCTAAGTAACAATGAATCACTGTAGTCCATATAGAAATTAACTGAACAGTCCAAATCCACACTGCTCTGCTGCTCCTTAAAAAACCATTGGTGTGAATTCCGTGGTGATGCAAGATAAGACAAGTTCCCTGTAGAAAACAAGAAAACAGGAGCGCAACTCCGTGCACCAAACAGTACACGGATGATCTAAGTATAGATTTAAGAGCAATTTATTGGTACACAAAAAATGACAAACATTCAAACATCAGATAAAACACTCACATCGATACCCTCAAACATATGAGGTATGTGTCTGCAATTGATACGATAAAGTTGGAACTTCTCTCCACTGATCTCCTCCTCTCTCTCCTTAGGAGTATTCGATAGCCAGCGGATAAGTCCTTGTATAAACTTTTGGGACCCTCTCTGTTTAGTTCTGACAAGCACCGCTCTGTAAAAAAAGCCGGCTCCAGTGCAGCTGCTGTCTTCCACGTCAGAGTACGTCCAAGCGTGGCGTCAAGTGGGCGTGGCCTTACGCGTTTCGCAAGGCTCCTCCTCGCTTCGTCAGAGGCAATGCCCACATTGCTTGTCAAAGCCCTTCTTATTCCATTCATGTTTCTCTATCTTAACTGTTATAGGCTGTTCATACACCTTGTAATTTAAAAGTCTCATTCTCAATCCAATAGCCTGTCAGTTTAGTCCTTTGAGCTAGGCGATTACATATGTAATACGGATTTCATAGCAACACATAAATGAATATTATTTAAAACATAATGCTTCATATTAAAAAAAAACAAAAAAAAACGATAATCCATATAGTCAATTTATAAAAGAGAAAACCTAATGTCATATAAAAAAGATTCTGTTATCTCAACTGTTACTGGAGGGAAAGGAACTTTTTTACCACAGGATAAAAAAATCTAAAGGTAAATTTAGGTCTAATAATCGTTTTCGTTACTTTCGTCACAACAAGGAACAAAAGCCTGATCCTTCATCCTCAGGAGCGGTATCAGTTTGGAAAACATCTCCAGTCTGGAATAAATCCAAGCCTTTTAGAAAATCAAAGCCAGCTCCCAAGTCCACATGAAGGTGCGGCCCTCATTCCAGCTCAGCTGTTTTGGATCAATTCCATTCACAATCTTTGGATTCAGAACATTGTTTCAGAAGGGTACAGAATTGGCTTCAAGATAAGGCCTCCTGCAAAGAGATTTTTTCTTTCCCGTGTCCCAGTAAATCCAGCGAAGGCTCAAGCATTTCTGAAATGTGTTTCAGATCTAGAGTTGGCTGGGGTAATTATGCCAGTTCCAGTTCTGGAACAGGGGCTGGGGTTTTATTCAAATCTCTTCATTGTACCAAAGAAGGAGAATTCCTTCAGACCAGTTCTGGATCTAAAAATATTGAATCGTTATGTAAGGATACCAACATTCAAAATGGTAACTGTAAGGACTATCCTGCCTTTTGTTCAGCAAGGGCATTATATGTCTACAATAGATTTACAGGATGCATATCTGCATATTCCGATTCATCCAGATCACTATCAGTTTCTGAGATTCTCTTTCCTAGACAAGCATTACCAGTTTGTGGCTCTGCCGTTTTGGCCTAGCAACAGCTCCAAGAATTTTTACAAAGGTTCTCGGTGCCCTTCTGTCTGTAATCAGAGAACAGGGTATTGTGGTATTTCCTTATTTGGACGATATCTTGGTACTTGCTCAGTCTTCACATTTAGCAGAATCTCATACGAATCGACTTGTGTTGTTTCTTCAAGATCATGTTTGGAGGATCAATTTACTAAAAAGTTCATTGATTCCTCAGACAAGGGTAACCTTTTTGGGTTTCCAGATAGATTCAGTGTCCATGACTCTATCTTTGACAGACAAGAGACGTCTAAAATTGATATCAGCTTGTCGAAACCTTCAGTCACAATCATTCCCTTCGGTAGCCTTATGCATGGAAATTCTAGGTCTTATGACTGCTGCATCGGACGCGATCCCCTTTGCTCGTTTTCACATGCGACCTCTTCAGCTCTGTATGCTGAACCAGTGGTGCAGGGATTACACAAAGATATCTCAATTAATATCTTTAAAACTGATTGTACGACACTCTCTGACGTGGTGGACAGATCACCATTGTTTAGTTCAGGGGGCTTCTTTTGTTCTTCCGACCTGGACTGTAATTTCAACAGATGCAAGTCTTACAGGTTGGGGAGCTGTGTGGGGGTCTCTGACGGCACAAGGGGTTTGGGAATCTCAGGAGGTGAGATTACCGATCAATATTTTGGAACTCCGTGCAATTTTCAGAGCTCTTCAGTCTTGGCCTCTTCTAAAGAGAGAATCGTTCATTTGTTTTCAGACAGACAATGTCACAACTGTGGCATACATCAATCATCAAGGAGGGACTCACAGTCCTCTGGCTATGAAATAAGTATCTCGAATTCTGGTTTGGGCAGAATCCAGCTCCTGTCTAGTTTCTGCGGTTCATATCCCAGGTATAGACAATTGGGAAGCGGAATATCTCAGTCGCCAAACGTTGCATCCGGGCGAATGGTCTCTTCACCCAGAGGTATTTCTTCAGATTGTTCAAATGTGGGGACTTCCAGAAATAGATCTGATGGCCTCTCATCTAAACAAGAAACTTCCCAGGTATCTGTCCAGATCCAGGGATCCTCAAGCGGAAGCAGTGGATGCATTGTCACTTCCTTGGAAGTATCATCCTGCCTATATCTTTCCGCCTCTAGTTCTTCTTCCAAGAGTGATCTCCAAGATTCTGAAGGAATGCTCGTTTGTTCTGCTGGTAGCTCCAGCATGGCCTCACAGGTTTTGGTATGCGGATCTTGTCCGGATGGCCTCTTGCCAACCGTGGACTCTTCCGTTAAGACCAGACCTTCTGTCGCAAGGTCCTTTTTTCCATCAGGATCTCAAATCCTTAAATTTAAAGGTATGGAGATTGAACGCTTGATTCTTAGTCAAAGAGGTTTCTCTGACTCTGTGATTAATACTATGTTACAGGCTCGTAAATCTGTATCTAGGAAGATATATTATAGAGTCTGGAAGACTTATATTTCTTGGTGTCTTTCTCATAATTTTTCCTGGCATTCTTTTAGAATTCCGAGAATTTTACAGTTTCTTCAGGATGGTTTGGATAAAGGTTTGTCTGCAAGTTCCTTGAAAGGACAAATATCTGCTCTTTCTGTTCTTTTTCACAGAAAGATTGCTAATCTTCCTGATATTCATTGTTTTGTACAAGCCTTGGTTCGTATAAAACCTGTCATTAAGTCAATTTCTCCTCCTTGGAGTTTGAATTTGGTTCTGGGGGCTCTTCAAGCTCCTCCGTTTGAACCTATGCATTCATTGGACATTAAATTACTTTCTTGGAAAGTTTTGTTCCTTTTGGCCATCTCTTCTGCCAGAAGAGTTTCTGAATTATCTGCTCTTTCTTGTGAGTCTCCTTTTCTGATTTTTCACCAGGATAAGGCGGTGTTGCGAACTTCTTTTAAATTTTTACCTAAGGTTGTGAATTCCAACAACATTAGTAGAGAAATTGTGGTTCCTTCATTATGTCCTAATCCTAAGAATTCTAAGGATAAATCATTGCATTCTTTGGATGTAGTTAGAGCTTTGAAATATTATGTTGAAGCTACTAAGAATTTCCGAAAGACTTCTAGTCTATTTGTTATCTTTTCCGGTTCTAGGAAAGGTCAGAAGGCCTCTGCCATTTCTTTGGCATCTTGGTTGAAATCTTTAATTCATCATGCTTATGTTGAGTCGGGTAAAACTCCGCCTCAAAGGATTACAGCTCATTCTACTAGGTCAGTTTCTACTTCCTGGGCGTTTAGGAATGAAGCTTCGGTTGATCAGATTTGCAAAGCAGCAACTTGGTCTTCTTTGCATACTTTTACTAAATTCTACCATTTTGATGTGTTTTCTTCTTCTGAAGCAGTTTTTGGTAGAAAAGTACTTCAGGCAGCTGTTTCAGTTTGAATCTTCTGCTTATAATTTCAGTTTTTTTCATTATAAAATTTAAACTTTATTTTGGGTGTGGATTATTTTTCAGGGGAATTGGCTATCTTTATTTTATCCCTCCCTCTCTAGTGACTCTTGCGTGGAAAGTTCCACATCTTGGGTAGTCATTATCCCATACGTCGCTAGCTCATGGACTCTTGCTAATTACATGAAAGAAAATATAATTTATGTAAGAACTTACCTGATTCATTTCTTTCATATTAGCAAGAGTCCATGAGGCCCACCCTTTTTGTGGTGGTTATGATTTTTTTGTATAAAGCACAATTATTCCAATTCCTTATTTTTTATGCTTTCGCACTTTTTTCTTATCACCCCACTTCTTGGCTATTCGTTAAACTGATTTGTGGGTGTGGTGAGGGGTGTATTTATAGGCATTTTGAGGTTTGGGAAACTTTGCCCCTCCTGGTAGGAATGTATATCCCATACGTCACTAGCTCATGGACTCTTGCTAATATGAAAGAAATGAATTTATCAGGTAAGTTCTTACATAAATTATGTTTTTCTTGAATTTTGCTGGTCTGCATGTACTTTGTTGAAGAACTGACCAACTGTTTATTAACCGCTAATTTTATGTAATTAGAGGGCTCATTTCTGATGATCAAACTCTCCTCACAGAATCTGATTCGAGAAAAGGAAAATCATGTAATCGGCCATAAGCTCATGAAGCCGAGCAGAAGAAACCAGTGTAGTCGGCACAGTGATCAGACCAGTGTGATAAACAGTCAGGCTAGAATTGAGGTAAGAGCGCAGGAGTTTATCATCTCATTCTTCTGAGCAGGTTTCATTTGTTATTGCAGATAGGGACTCACTGATTTTTGCCTCCTAGTCATATTGTAATTTTCACTGTGTTTAATGAAAATCCGTGAAACATTTATAGTGAAATTCCAAACATTACATTTGCATTATTTAAAAATGGTTCATATTTTTAAGAGTTAAACTATATACCCATGGCTGTACCTCACCTTGAGTATGGAGTGCAGTTCTGGGGACCAATCGCAAAAAAAGACATTGTAGTAAATGCCAATACCTTACTAGAAACAAAATTCAGGATTTCATTTCTTGTGTTAAATGGGATTAATTTTAAGATCAACTGGAGCTTTTATTGTAGAAAAAGTAAGATTTGTATAGGTTGTTACTATGTAAAATTGTCTACCCTCTACTTTCTGTTAACACATAATGCAATGTGAGGGGCATTAGATATTCCTCCTTTCATATACATACACACGTGCGCATTCAGATCCATCCATACACATACATATACCTACAATGAGGTGCATTTAATCAGCAACTCAGAACTGTGGTCCCATAGGGAGTTTGTGTTGATTATATAGGGACAGCTGGACACAAAAGGTTTACTGCTCACACAATGCTATTGCGTTTCCTCCTGCGCTTGCAGCTCACTTCAGAGGTGATAGTTGGTAAAGCTTTGCATCTTTACACTTGGCGCTGTGTGGAGCTCACGTTTTCTTGTACCATGTGAGAGAAGTGATGAACATTCACAGATCAGTGACGTTGCTTTTTTACAACTCTGTCCTGTGCTTCAGGGTTAGCTTACACAATACATTCACGGGAGCTTTACATGCATGTTTTTATTCATAGCTTAAACGTTTACTTAAAGGGGCAGTCTACCCCAGAATATTTGTTTTAAAAGACCGATAATCCCTTTATTACCCATTTCCTAGTTTTGCATAACCAACAGTTATATTAATACACTTTTACCTCTGCAATTATCTTGTATCTAAGCCTCTGCAAACTGCCCCTTATGTCCGTTCTTTTGACAGACTTGCATTTTAGCCAACCAGTGCTGGCTCCTAGGAGCTCCACATGCATGAGCACACATGAACTAACACCCTGTAGTGGTGAAAAACTGTCAGAATGCCCTGAGATGAGAGATGGCCTTTAAGGGCTTAGAAATTATCATATGAACCTTCTAGGTTTAGCTTTCAACTAAGAATACAAAGAGAACAAAGCAAAATTGGTGATTAAAAGTAAATTCGAAAATTGTTTAAAATTGCATGCCCTATCTGAATTGTTTTGGACTAGACTGTCCATTTAACATATATAAAGGCCACATGAATAATACAAAGCAATGCAGCCACTTCAGCAAAACGTGAAGCTTCTGCTCTGTATTGTGCACACTACAGCTGTCAAACAGCCAACCATGTCACGGATCTGTGAATGTGTACATCTTCTGTCAGAGTGCAAGAACACCAAATCTCCAAGATGAGGCCCAATAAAAAAAAGGTGTAAATAAGAGAATGTCTTCAAAGAGAGCTAGAGAAAAAATCATAGCATGGTGAGTGATAACCATGGGATTTAAGTTCCTCCAAGAAATTTAATGTCCCTTTTAAGTTTAATCAGATCCTATAATTCTGTATAGGTTCAGCACCCAGTGCTAGGTCTCAACACCCTATCTAGATCTTTGTTTGGGTTCAGTACCCACTACTAGATCTCACAACCCTATATAGAGCTTTGTTCAGGTTCAGCACCTATTGCTAGGTCTCATTACCCTATCTAGAGCTTTGTTCAGGTTCAGCACCTATTGCTAGGTCTCATTACCCTATCTAGAGCTTTGTTCAGGTTCAGCACATATTACCAAGTCTCATTACCCTATCTAGAGCTTTTAGGTTCAGCACCCAGTGCTAGGTTTCATTACACTATCTAGAGCTTTGTTCAGGTCCAGCACCTATTGCTAGGTCTCAATACCCTACCTAGAGCTTTGGTCAGGTCAAGCACCTATTGCTAGGTCCCCAATACCCTACCTAGAGCTTTGTTCAGGTCCAGCACCTATTGCTAGGTCTTATTACCCTATCTAGAGCTTTGTTCAGGTTCAGCACATATTACCAAGTCTCATTACCCTATCTAGAGCTTTTAGGTTCAGCACCCAGTGCTAGGTTTCATTACCCTATCTAGAGCTTTGTTCAGGTCAGTGCTAGGTCTTATTACCCCTTTTTTTAGAGCTTTGTTCAGGTTCAGCAACCATCATCCCACTTGTAAAAAAAAAGTTCACTGTTCACATTAGTATTGAGCCTTTCTCACCGGCAATATTTTTTTAGGATCTCATGCAGCAGGTTAACAAGAAAATTGACAAGATTGAAAGTGAGATAACCTTGACCTGTAAGAAGAAAAACACTATAGATAAAAGGCTAGAAAAGGTAAGTTCCCTAACCTTGACAAAGTTCCATAGGAGAAAACACAGATGTTTCTCCCATTAATGCAGAGATACAGGGCTTACATACTGTTATCCATCTCACAGTATTTGCTAAAATTACCAGAGGGCAATGAGGACCTCAGTCAGGAAGCATGAGTGATGTGCACGAATAAGAGGAGCCGTTAGTGTAATGTGTTTTGGTGCAAGGGATGCATGACTTATAGGCAGATAAAAGGTTCAGTTTACTATGTAAACACTAATTAAAGGAAAAAATGCAGACATCACATTGGTGCAGATAAAGTCTATTTACTGTAATCAAAGCATATACATAATTCTTGTTGGTATGACATGGAATTGAACATGATCTGATGCGGTTCCTATAGAAAAGGAATTTACTGAGCCATGGTGTAATCTAGGGAAAAGACCCCAGATAGTGTCGCATAGTGTGATTTTACTGAGCCATGGTGTCCTCTGGGGAAGAGACCTCACATAGTGTGTCACATAGTGTGATTTTAGTGAGCCATGGTGTCACCTGGGGAAGAGACCTTACATAGTGTCACATAGTGTGATTTTACTGAGCCATGGTGTCATCTGGGGAAGAGACCTCACATAGTGTCATATAGTGTGATTTTACTGAGCCATGGTGTCATCTGGGGAAGAGACCTCACATAGTGTGTCACATAGTGTGATTTTACTGAGCCATGGTGTCACCTGGGGAAGAGACCTTACATAGTGTGTCACATAGTGTGATTTTACTGAGCCATGGTGTCATCTGGGGAAGAGACCTTACATAGTGTGTCACATAGTGTGATTTTAGTGAGCCATGGTGTCATCTGGCGAAGAGACCTCACATAGTGTCACATAGTGTGATTTTACTGAGCCATGGTGTCATCTGGGGTAGAGACCTCACATAGTTTGTCACATAGTGTGATTTTACTGAGCCATGGTGTCATCTGGGGAAGAGACCTTACATAGTGTGTCACATAGTGTGATTTTAGTGAGCCATGGTGTCATCTGGCGAAGAGAGCTCACATAGTGTCACATAGTGTGATTTTACTGAGCCATGGTGTCATCTGGGGAAGAGACCTCACATAGTGTCATATAGTGTGATTTTACTGAGCCATGGTGTCATCTGGGGAAGAGACATCACATAGTGTGTCACATAGTGTGATTTTACTGAGCCATGGTGTCATCTGGGGAAGAGACCTCACATAGTGTCATATAGTGTGATTTTACTGAGCCATGGTGTCATCTGGGGAAGGGACCTCACATAGTGTCACATAGTGTGATTTTACTGAGCCATGGTGTCATCTGGCGTAGAGACCTCACATAGTGTGTCACATAGTGTGATTTTACTGAGCCATGGTGTCATCTGGGGAAGAGACCTCACATAGTGTGTCACATAGTGTGATTTTACTGAGCCATGGTGTCATCTGGGGAAGAGACCTCACATAGTGTCACATAGTGTGATTTTACTGAGCCATGGTGTCATATGGGGAAGAGACCTCACATAGTGTCACATAGTGTGATTTTACTGAGCCATGGTGTCATCTGGGGAAGAGACCTCACATAGTGTCATATAGTGTGATTTTACTGAGCCATGGTGTCATCTGGGGTGGAGACCTCACATAGTGTCATATAGTGTGATTTTACTGAGCCATTGTGTTCTCTGGGGAAGAGACCTCACATAGTGTCATATAGTGTGATTTTACTGAGCCATGGTGTCATCTGGGAAAGAGACCTCACATAGTGTGTCACATAGTGTGATTTTACTGAGCCATGGTGTCATCTGGCGAAGAGACCTCACATAGTGTGATTTTAGTGAGCCATGGTGTCATCTGGCGAAGAGACCTCACATAGTGTCACATAGTGTGATTTTACTGAGCCATGGTGTCATCTGGGGAAGAGACCTCACATAGTGTCATATAGTGTGATTTTACTGAGCCATGGTGTCATCTGGCGAAGAGACCTCACATAGTGTGATTTTAGTGAGCCATGGTGTCATCTGGCGAAGAGACCTCACATAGTGTCACATAGTGTGATTTTACTGAGCCATGGTGTCATCTGGGGAAGAGACCTCACATAGTGTCATATAGTGTGATTTTACTGAGCCATGGTGTCATCTGGTGAAGAGACCTCACATAGTGTCACATAGTGTGATTTTACTGAGCCATGGTGTCATCTGGCGAAGAGACCTCACATAGTGTCATATAGTGTGATTTTACTGAGCCATGGTGTCATCTGGGGAAGAGACATCACATAGTGTCACACAGTGTGATTTTACTGAGCCATGGTGTCATCTGGGGAAGAGACCTCACATAGTGTCATATAGTGTGATTTTACTGAGCCATGGTGTCATCTGGGGAAGAGACCTCACATAGTGTCACATAGTGTGATTTTACTGAGCCATGGTGTCATCTGGCGAAGAGACCTCACATAGTGTGTCACATAGTGTGATTTTACTGAGCCATGGTGTCATCTGGGGAAGAGACCTCACATAGTGTGTCACATAGTGTGATTTTACTGAGCCATGGTGTCATCTGGGGAAGAGACCTCACATAGTGTCATATAGTGTGATTTTACTGAGCCATGGTGTCATCTGGGGAAGAGACCTCACATAGTGTCATATAGTGTGATTTTACTGAGCCATTGTGTTCTCTGGGGAAGAGACCTCACATAGTGTCATATAGTGTGATTTTACTGAGCCATGGTGTCATCTGGGGAAGAGACCTCACATAGTGTGTCACATAGTGTGATTTTACTGAGCCATGGTGTCATCTGGGGAAGAGACCTCACATAGTGTCATATAGTGTGATTTTACTGAGCCATGGTGTCATCTGGCGAAGAGACCTCACATAGTGTGATTTTAGTGAGCCATGGTGTCATCTGGGGAAGAGACCTCACATAGTGTGTCACATAGTGTGATTTTACTGAGCCATGGTGTCATCTGGGGAAGAGACCTCACATAGTGTCATATAGTGTGATTTTACTGAGCCGTGGTGTCATCTGGCGAAGAGACCTCACATAGTGTTTCACATAGTGTGATTTTACTGAGCCATGGTGTCATCTGGGGAAGAGACCTCACATAGTGTGTCACATAGTGTGATTTTACTGAGCCATGGTGTCATCTGGGGAAGAGACCTCACATAGTGTGTCACATAGTGTGATTTTACTGAGCCATGGTGTCATCTGGGGAAGAGACCTCACATAGTGTGTCACATAGTGTGATTTTACTGAGCCATGGTGTCCTCTGGGGTAGAGACCTCACATAGTGTGTCACATAGTGTGATTTTACTGAGCCATGGTGTCATCTGGGGTAGAGACCTCACATAGTGTGTCATATAGTGTGATTTTACTGAGCCATGGTGTCCTCTGGGGTAGAGACCTCACATAGTGTGTCACATAGTGTGATTTTACTGAGCCATGGTGTCATCTGGGGTAGAGACCTCACATAGTGTGTCATATAGTGTGATTTTACTGAGCCATGGTGTCCTCTGGGGAAGAGACCTCACATAGTGTCACATAGTGTGATTTTACTGAGCCATGGTGTCATCTGGCGAAGAGACCTCACATAGTGTGTCACATAGTGTGATTTTACTGAGCCATGGTGTCCTCTGGCGAAGAGACCTCACATAGTGTCACATAGTGTGATTTTACTGAGCCATGGTGTCATCTGGCGAAGAGACCTCACATAGTGTGTCACATAGTGTGCTTTTACTGAGCCATGGTGTCCTCTGGGGTAGAGACCTCACATAGTGTGTCACATAGTGTGATTTTACTGAGCCATGGTGTCATCTGGGGTAGAGACCTTACATAGTGTGTCACATAGTGTGATTTTACTGAGCCATGGTGTCATCTGGGGTAGAGACCTTACATAGTGTGTCACATAGTGTGATTTTACTGAGCCATGGTGTCATCTGGGGAAGAGACCTCACATAGTGTCATATAGTGTGATTTTACTGAGCCATGGTGTCATCTGGGGAAGAGACCTCACATAGTGTGTCACATAGTGTGATTTTACTGAGCCATGGTGTCATCTGGGGAAGAGACCTCACATAGTGTCATATAGTGTGATTTTACTGAGCCATGGTGTCATCTGGGGAAGAGACCTCACATAGTGTGTCAGTGTGATTTTACTGAGCCATGGTGTCATCTGGGGAAGAGACCTTACATAGTGTCACATAGTGTGATTTTACTGAGCCATGGTGTCATCTGGGGAAGAGACCTCACATAGTGTCATATAGTGTGATTTTACTGAGCCATGGTGTCATCTGGGGAAGAGACCTCACATAGTGTGTCAGTGTGATTTTACTGAGCCATGGTGTCATCTGGGGAAGAGACCTTACATAGTGTCACATAGTGTGATTTTACTGAGCCATGGTGTCATCTGGGGAAGAGACCTTACATAGTGTCACATAGTGTGATTTTACTGAGCCATGGTGTCATCTGGGGAAGAGACCTCACATAGTGTCATATAGTGTGATTTTACTGAGCCATGGTGTCATCTGGGGAAGAGACCTTACATAGTGTGTCACATAGTGTGATTTTACTGAGCCATGGTGTCATCTGGGGAAGAGACCTCACATAGTGTCACATAGTGTGATTTTACTGAGCCATGGTGTCATATGGGGAAGAGACCTCACATAGTGTGTCACATAGTGTGATTTTACTGAGCCATGGTGTCATCTGGGGAAGAGACCTCACATAGTGTGTCACATAATGTGATTTTACTGAGCCATGGTGTCATATGGGGAAGAGACCTCACATAGTGTGTTGCATAGTGTGATTTTACTGAGCCATGGTGTCATCTGGGGAAGAGACCTCACATAGTGTCACATAGTGTGATTTTACTGAGCCATGATGTAATCTGTAGTGTGCAAACTTTCCTTTTCCAATCACCCTAATGTCCCACAGCTTCTTTAAGGATTTATGTGGCTGTTATTCCTGGTTACATGATATGGGGTCAAGTTGAGCGGGAATGCATGGCAACGGAGTTCCTGCACTATTTTTGCAGGAGGAGCTTAGTTCCCCCTGGACAGAGAACAGAAACGCTTCAGTAAATGCTGCTGGTCAAGGGAGGAGCTGAGTACAGTCTGGTTAGAGGGATAGTAAGATCCTGTAGTAACACTTCCTACAATACACTAAATGCAAGCTTGTTAGCAGTCCTGCGGTGTGATCACCCAACACTGTATGGAACACATTTCTGTGTGGCTTGCTCTGGGGTTATTTAGCTCCCCTCAGCAGAAATGGGACTATTGTACCTTAAGTGGGTGATCCTCTGTGACAGAGGATGATTCTCAGACCCAAAGGCAACCCTTCATAAGACTTAATTTGCTTTAATTAATAAAGTTTACAGATTAGAAATATAGTGTGTGTAAATATAAAACAATATTAATTGTGGGGGTGGGGGCGGAAGTCTTGGTGAGTTCCCACACTTTTTTTGTAGGACTTGACCCCTGGATATAATGTAGATGCTACAGACTTTTCCTCTGCACACAAATGTATGGTCTATTTGATAGTTTGTCAGGTTTTTCTCACCAGTGTAGGCCATTGCCCACTCATGCATTTGCCTTTGTTTTTCACTTTGGTGACTCCCAAGGTTTTGGAACAGAAATCACGTTGTAGATTTCTACTGTACATCACTCTGTTGTATATAAGGCTGTTTAGCTTGGCTTATAGTGCACTCCTCTGGTGAACTGTATGTTTGCACTTGACTTAGTATGTGGTTATTTAATGAACGATTGTTTATCCTGAAACATAAGTTTGATTCTATATTTTTAAGTTGTGAGGTACCTTTTTTTCCGGTCATAACATAATTCCTAAAGTAGGAATAGCATAGATGCACTAATATAGATAAAAAGAAAAGCTAAAAATTACTGGAATATAAACATGTATGAAAACTAACTTGTATATGTGCATAGTAGGGTTTCACACCCTCTTTTTTGACCAAATATTACAGGCTCCTTTATGTGCTCTTTAGAACATTGTAGTGTATTTACTCCCACTGTGTCTTAATAGAGAATTCATGGATTTAGAAAGTTGTTGAACGTATTAAGCTGTGCGAATGAAGATGATTTGTATGAAGAATTTTGTTGTAACAACTGTATCAAATTGTAAAATTAGTATTTCTTTCCTAAGATAGGGTTGCCCACAACATCATTAAATTACTAGTAGGAATATCACTCCTGGCCAGCAGGAGGAGGCAAAGAGCACCACAGCAAAACTAAGTGTCACTCCCCTACCCATAATCCCCAGTAATTCTTTTTCTCTGTCAATGGAGGAGGTGAAGTTTGGTGTCTAAAGAAATTAATTCCTTTTTCGGGTACTTTCCCCTGCAAGCAAGGATTTGGGTTTAGCTTAGTCCACGTCAATCTCTTCAGTAGAGTAGTGGTGACTTTTAAGCAGTTAGGAAGTTGTGAGGTAGACCTTGCTTTGTTTTTTAACACATTGCCGCCAATGGTACAGAAAGCCAGAGTTGGTTACTCTGTTATTTCATTTTCTACAGGTCTCTCTGTAAGGAGAATGTGTCCTTTCACGCCATGTGAGCTGTTTTCCTGCCGGACAGCTAGACTGCAGGTAAGTGCTTTTGCCTTCTAGGTCTTGGAGATTTGTACTTCAGAAGAATGTCATATGCAGTAGATGGGGACTTTTTTAAAATCCTTTATACAGGATTTTCTTTGGCAGTGGGCAGGCACATTATATATGTTGAAACTAAGGGTAAATCTTCCCTTTATTGGGACAATTTTCCTCTTTGGGCTAATTTTGTTGAAATACTTTATTAGTATGTGTGGGGCTTATGTTTTATACAGGGATTTATGAATAAACCTAACATTTGGCAGTTGGTTTTCTTTGCTTGCTTAGCTAGAACAGGCTAACTGACAAACTGCTTGAGTTTGAAACCAGCTGTAGCTACTTGCATCTTATGTTGTAGGCAGAGGGAAATGCGTGCCTTTTACTTGCTGCGTAGTTTCCTCTCTGCCGGTCATGTGACTTCTCTCTGCTGTCGGATATTTGCGGAGCAGAGCGGCGTCATTGAATTTCAGTCTCTTCAGTGTCTACTATAGGATTGTTTTAGAGACTTCTGGCAGCCAAATTGTGGTATTAAAAATTCTTAGTTACAGTGTATTTTTATTCTACAATTTGGGCAATTTTTTATTTAGTATTATGGACATGGACCAAGACACTGTTTGACAAATGTTTTTTATGCCTAGAGGCACAAATTGTTTTGCCTATGCAATTCTGTGCTGCATGCTTAGCTAGAACACTTCAATTTAAAGATAAATTGTTGCCCTCTGAGCCCAATGTCTCTTAGGTTGATTCTGTTCAGACAATGCCACAGCTTTCTCCTCAAACGTCCCAAGCCTCTATGGAGTCACATACAGTGCCCTGCAGTTCCTCTCAGCCTCCTGGAAGAGTTTATTTGCCTGCAGATTTTGCTGCACATGTCGTCTGTTGTATCTGTGGCATTATCTGCTTTTCCTATGCTGGGAAAAGGCAAGAGGAAAATTAGAGATTCAGAAAGTAAGGTTTCTGTTCCATCTACTGCTACGCATGTTGCCCTCCCTCATAAGTCCGATGAGGAGGATACGCCGATAGCCTCTGAGGGTGAAATCTCAGATTTGAACAGTATTATTCCTTCATTTGATACTGAAGAAGTAGACTTCAGATTTAAGCTTGAACACCTTTATGTACTGTTTGTGTACTCTTAAAGGAGGTATTGGCTACTTTGGACGACTCCGATACTTCTGTTGTCAACTCTAAGAAGTCTAGAAAACTTATAAATAATTTGATGTTCCTTACTCTGTGGAAGTTTTTCCTGTCGCAGACCGTGTGACAGAGATTATTTCACAGGAATGGGAGAAGCCAGGGATTTCTTTCTCCCTGTTTCCCATATTTTAAAAGCCGTTTCCTGTTGCTGACTCTAGTAAAGATTCTTGGCGTACAGGGCCTAAAGTAGAAGGGGCGATTTCTACTCTGGCTAAGAACTACGATCCCTATAGAGACTAGCTGCTCCTTTAAGGATCCCATGGACAAAAAGCTGGAAGCTTATTTGAAGATGTATGTTCATCAAGGTCTTCAATGGCAACCTGCAGTTTGTATTGCCACAGTAGCAAGTGCGGCATCTTATTGGTGCAACGCCTTGTCTGAATCAATTTTAGTAGAGACTCTGTTGGAGGAGATACAAGATAAGATTAAGGCTCTCAAACTAGCAAATTCCTTTATTTCTGATGCCAACATGTAAGTTATTAGACTGGGAGCCAAGATGTCTGGCTTCACTGTCCTAGCCCACAGGGCATTGTGGCTAAAATCTTGTTCAGCTGATGTTACCTCTAAGTCCAAGTTTCTGGCGCTTCCTAACAAGGGGAAGACCTTGTTCAGACCTGGTCTGGCAGAAATAATTTCTGATATTACGGGTGTAAAAGAGTCTTTTCTACTGCAAGACAAGAACAATAGACTTAAAGGACGTCAAAGTAATTTTCGTGCCTTTCGTTACTTCAAAGGTCAAAAGCCTTCCTCTCCCTCTTCCAAGCAGGATCAGCCCAAGTCTTCTTGGAAGCCCAATCAGTCTTGGAATATGGGGAAGCAATCAAAGAAACCCTCAGCTGAGTCTAAGTCAGCATGAAGTGTCGTCCCCGGTCCAGGTTTGGATCAAGTTGGGGGCAGAATTTCCCTGTTTTTAGCAAGAGTGAAGATGAGATGTCGCAGATCCTTGGGCTGTGGACATAGTATCTCAGGGTTACAAAATAGAACTCAAAACTTTCCCTCGCAGGGGCAGATTCCACCTCTCAAGATTATCTGCACACCAGGTAAAAAGAAAGGCATTCTTAAACTGAGTTCAGAACCTTTCCTCCCTGGGAGTGATTGTTCCAGTAACGGAACAGGGTCTAGGATTCTATTCAAATCTGTTCATGGTTCCCAAAAAAGAGGAAACTTTTCAACACATTTTAGACCTAAAGTGCCTCTTCAAGTTTCTCAGGGTACTGTCCTTCAAAATGGAAACCATTCGTTCCATTTTTCCTTTGGTCCAAGAGGGTCACTTCACGATGACCATAGACCTGAAGGATGCGTATCTTCATGTTCCCATGCACAGGGATCATCACAAATTCCTGAGATTTGCTTTTCTAGACAAACCCTTTCAGTTTGTGGCTCCTCCGTTTTGGCCTTGCCACAGCTCCCAGAAATTTCTCAAAGGTTTTGGGGGCTCTCTTGGCAGTGATCAGGTCTCGGGGGAATTGCAGTGGCGCCATACCTGGATGACATATTGGCACATTTAGTGCATTTCTCTCTGTATGTATTTAGTCTCCCTAAGGGAAAAAGGGGCAACCAGATGTGGACTCCTTGCTCAGTGTGCTTAGAGGAATATGGCTACACCTCACTGACGAGGCCCAATGAAGGCTAAAACGATAGTCTGGGGTTGCTGTGTTCCTTGATCAGAGAAGAATTGCCTGGTATTTCGGTGCTGGACTGACCATAATAGGCGGGATCAGACTGATATACTACAGGAAAGTTTTACTCTGTGAAAAGCATTGCTGGGCTAAAAGAAGTTGCACCCAGGTCGTAAATCGCCATAGAACAGGCTAACAATGGTATTGAGCTGAATGTTCGTTCCTGTGAGTGCATTTCTCTCTGTATGTATATTGGTTCAGGCGCCATCTTTTCAACAAGCAAACTCATATACAGAGATCTTGTCTTTTCTACACTCCCACGGTTGGAAAGTCAATCTGGAAAAGAGTTCCCTATCTATGAAACTTTTTCTGACCGAGGTCAGAAAATCCAAAATTCTCTCCTTTTGCCGCTCTCTTCTGTCTACTGTTCGGCCATCAGTGGCTCAATGTATGGAGGTCTGCTTCCATGGACATCATTCCCTTTGCTCGATTCTATTTGAGAGCTATGCAATTATGCATGCTCAGACAATGGAACGGAGACCATTTGGATAGATCTAGACCAGTCGACATGAGACTCTCCCGTGGTGGCTTTCTCAGGACCATCTGTCTCAGGGCACATGCTTCCAGAGACCTTCCTGGGTGAGTGTGATAACGGACGCCAGCCTGCTAGGCTGGGGAGCTGCCTGGGACTTGTTAAAGGCATAGGGACTATGGAGTTGTGAGGAGTCTGCTCTCCTCATAAACATCTTGGAGCTGAGAGCATTTTACAATGCTCTGATGGCTTGGCCTCAATTGTCCTTAGCCCAGTTTATCAGGTTTCAGTTGCACAACATCACTTCAGTGGATTATTTCAACCACCAGGGAGAAACTCAGAGTTCCTTAGCCATGAAGGAGGTGGCATGGATTATTCAGTGGGCAGAAGCTCACAATTGTTTATCTGCCATCCACACTCCTGGAATGGACAACTGGGAAGTGGATTTACAAAACATAAGAGAGACAGATGCGCCACATGGCCCAATATTGTTTGTTCAGCGGGGTAGATATATTCTAGTGGTATCAATATTAACTCACAATCTAGGAAGCACTCCAGTTAGTGCAGCAGGAGCAGTCTGGGATTAATCACAGTCACCCAGCAGACCGACCTCTAGGGCAAAATAGTATGTTTCTGTGATGGAAATACAAGCAAAAACAAAAGTGCCTATATGGCCTAGTACTGTTTGAACCAGAGGATGGTGTTATGTATATTTGAAAATATACTCACAATTTGTATAGCATCTTCATTGATGCTAATCAGGCAGGAAGGGATCAATACAGTCACCCAACAGACTATGGCAGGTTCTCACAGCAGGCAGAGCGGCAGAGCTCCCAAGGATCAGGTTAGGTCCAAATGATACACAATAGCAAGTGTTTGAATAAAAAGTTGATACTTTACTTGATAAAACAAATAAAAACAAGCGACGCGTTTCTCAGCACACAGGCTGTTTCCTCAGGCTTATAAAATGTAACCAAAACACTTGCTATTTATAACAAACAATTATAACAACCTAATTAGGCACACATGTTTAGGGGAGTGACAGAGAGCAAACCCCTATGGTAACATCCTATCACAATTTGCTATGATGAGTGGTAAATACGATACAGTAAATAACTAACTTAACATAACCTTCTAATACAATAAAAATCCTCAGAGATCATACATGTTTTATCTCTTATTAATATATCAAATGCACACAGATTAGTAGATCCTATTGGGCACCACCTGACCTAGTGGCGATTTTATGATTCCCTATGCGATTTTAATGATGATACTCATATAAGTTTATTTTATTAGGCCGTGTAAGCTAAGAGAATTTGTAATTGTCATTAAGATATTTTACCTTGATCTTGTGTAAATACCGATGTTTGTTTGTGTTTAATTCCTTATCGGCGTTCCCTAATGGAGTCTGCGCATGCGTGTGCGCTCATCTATTGGTCATTACATGGCAGGAGCGCATGCGTGTAATGAAGTAGGCACATTGGGTCTAGCCAATGAGACACAATCCAGCCTTGGGCCAATCAAATGGTGATATCCCATCATGTGATGTGCCCAATTTAGTCACTAGAATGTGTATTATAGATCGGAGCTACGGATAGCAGGTCCAATCCACGACATTGGAGGCAGAACTGTTAAAGACAGTCTGTCAAATACTAATTAACACTAAAGTCCGTGCGTTCATGTAGGGCTAAAATGTACAGGTCAAAGATATATAATCCGTGATATTCAGTGACTACTATATTTATCGAGTCACTGATCACATGACAAACTCATAATAGCAACCAGTCAGCGGTATTGTAACCAATCAAATTAATAAATAACTATTGTGTGTCGGTAGGGAACAAGGTTTCCGCTTATGTAGACTCCTTTTTACAAAAACACGTTATAAATTTACCCTCATTCATTAGGGATTCTACAGATCTACTAAATAATCTAGGTATTAAGAAAACTGACAATAAGCTTTGGTGGATTACCAGTGATGTGAGTTCACTTTACTCCAACATTCCACACGATAAAGGACTAACGGTCATCCAATCATACCTAGCCACTGATATTTACATGCCGCCCAGACAACAACAATTTATTAGCGAAATAATTTACTTCATACTTCATCATAATTACTTTTTATATCAGGGACTACACTATCTCCAGGTAAAGGGTACGGCCATGGGCACCAGATTTGCACCCAGTTTTGCCAATTTATATATGGGCAAATTTGAAGAGACCCACATTTATGGGTCTCCTATGGGTGCGAGTCTGGTGTTCTATGGCCGATATATAGATGACCTACTTATCTTGTATAGGGGGAGCCATGAGGAGGCTGTTATATTTACCTCATCACTTAATGTCAATTAATTTGATTTGGAATTTACTTCCAATATCCAATCCAATAAGATTGAATTCTTGGATCTATCACTATCTTTCGCTAGTGATGGTACAATTATGTCAGAAACTTTTTTCAAAACAGTCGATTGCAACAGTTTCCTAAATTTCACCAGCAACCACTATATGAGTTGGAAGAAAAACGTGCCCTATGGGCAGTTTAGAAGGATAAGACGAAACTGTAGCACCGTAGAAAGTTACAAAAGGCAATCACTGATTCTGAAGGATAGATTCTTAGAAAAAGGTTATCCTTTGGATCTTATCCAAAAAGGATACCTTAGAGCACTACAAGATGACAGGAACACCTATCTTATATAAGACAAGAATCAAACAAACAAAACAAGAGAAAGAACTATTGAAAAGTATAATAAGACACCGCTATTTATTACTGGTTTCAACAGTAACTATCGCGAGATTCAGAAAATCATAATAAGACATTGGCCCATCATTTGTGATGATCCACATCTTAGAAAATTCATCCCGTCCAAGCCTAGGATAGTCTATAGAAGGGCACCCACCCTCAAAAACAAACTAGCCCCTAGCAAGATCGTAAGAGATAAGGCCGTCATCTCTAATCATCGAATAGGCCAAAGAAAGACCTTTTTGGGCAATTTTGTCCCTCAAAATGGAATTTTCAAGTGCATGAAGCGCAAATGTAATATGTGCAAAATTGTTAAGTGGTACTAATCTTTTTTTCCTCCCATCAGACAGGAGAACATTTCAAAATTAATAAGAGGCTTTCTTGTGAATCAACCTATGTCATTTATTTGGTGAGTTGCCTATGTGGGGCTCAATATGTAGGGCGAACTAGTCGCGCTATTAAGAAACGCTGGAGTGAACACACTTACAACATTAAGAGAAAATATCTGAAGCACAGCCTTTCGAGACATTGTGCTTTTGCACACAAAGGCAGTGCAAAAACACTATCAATAATACCTATTGAGCAAATCTCTCGGAATAGTCATAATCCATTCCTCAGTTTGCGTCGTAGGGAGACCTACTGGATACATAAATTACACACGTTGGCACCAGATGGGCTTAACGAATGTGTAGATTTAGCTGCATTTAATATCTGACTATGTGAACCCAGTAATCTATTCAGGCTCAAGATATAGCTGGAACTGCCCAAATAGGACCGATTTCTTCTCTATTATTGCAAGTCTGATAACCCTGGTCTTTAGATTTCTATTTTTCAACTTACTAATTAATCTAATAGGGTCATCTCTATCCTAACTTTTTTACTCTTTTTTTATTCTGTTTTTCTATTTTCTCACTATTATAGTTCATTTTTGACACACAATCCACATATGTTTTCACCTATTATTAGGTTTTCCATAAATTATTATGTATAAAATTAACTGATTGTTAGTGCATTTATATTTAAGCATCATAATATTCACTAGAAGGGTGTTAACAAAATATTAACATTTAACACCTATTAGCTTAAAGCTTACCTACATTAGTTCGAACACTTTACTATAGTTACTATCACCAACTCTAGTTACATTTATACACTCTAGTCCCCATCACTTATTAGTAATGCCCCTACACCATGGCACCATGAGAATCTATATTGTTCACTTTAGTCACTATTATCACTTAAGTGTTCCTAATATTTATTAGGAATAACCCATTTTTATAATATGTTTATACCTGCTATTTAAACAACTCTGTTTCCAACATGTCTTATACAATTTTCAAAAATGTAGCTTACTAAATTTATCATCTAATAGCAGGCTATTAGGGAATACTTGCATGATTTGCATTTATTTAGGAATGGTCATTTGAGTTACAATTTTCACTTGTTATAAACACTCATTATACATTTCACTTCACTCTCATGTCCACATTATAGTTTAATAGCATTCGGACTTCAAAGAATTAAATTGTCATTAATGCTGTCATTGAGTTTGATGGTTAGGAACAAACATGTTAATTTAACATTGTATTATGCTCAACAATCTGGAGCCTTATGGTGAGCGTGTGCCGCTCTCCAATATTTATATCAACAACATTTGACACCTCTTTACAGACCTTGTTCCCTACCGACACACAATAGTTATTTATTAATTTGATTGGTTACAATACCGCTGACTGGTTGCTATTATGAGTTTGTCATGTGATCAGTGACTCGATAAATATAGTAGTCACTGAATATCACGAATTATATATCTTTGACCTGTACATTTTAGCCCTACATGAACGCACGGACTTTAGTGTTAATTAGTATTTGACAGACTGTCTTTAACAGTTCCGCCTCCAATGTCGTGGATTGGACCTGCTATCCGTAGCTCCGATCTATAATACACATTCTAGTGACTAAATTGGGCACATCACATGATGGGATATCACCATTTGATTGGCCCAAGGCTGGATTGTGTCTCATTGGCTAGACCCAATGTGCCTACTTCATTACACGCATGCGCTCCTGCCATGTAATGACCAATAGATGAGCGCACACGCATGCGCAGACTCCATTAGGGAACGCCGATAAGGAATTAAACACAAACAAACACCGGTATTTACACAAGATCAAGGTAAAATATCTTAATGACAATTACAAATTCTCTTAGCTTACACGGCCTAATAAAATAAACTTATATGAGTATCATCATTAAAATCGCATAGGGAATCATAAAATCGCCACTAGGTCAGGTGGTGCCCAATAGGATCTCCTAATCTGTGTGCATTTGATATATTAATAAGAGATAAAACATGTATGATCTCTGAGGATTTTTATTGTATTAGAAGGTTATGTTAAGTTAGTTATTTACTGTATCGTATTTACCACTCATCATAGCAAATTGTGATAGGATGTTACCATAGGGGTTTGCTCTCTGTCACTCCCCTAAACATGTGTGCCTAATTAGGTTGTTACAATTGTTTGTTATAAATAGCAAGTGTTTTGGTTACATTTTATAAGCCTGAGGAAACAGCCTGTGTGCTGAGAAACGCGTCGCTTGTTTTTATTTGTTTTATCAAGTAAAGTATCAACTTTTTATTCAAACACTTGCTATTGAGTATCATTTGGACCTAACCTGATCCTTGGGAGCTCTGCTGCTCTGCCTGCTGTGAGAACCTGCCATAGTCTGTTGGGTGACTGTATTGATCCCTTCCTGCCTGATTAGCATCAATGAAGATGCTATACAAATTGTGAGTATATTTTCAAATATACATAACACCATCCTCTGGTTCAAACAGTACTAGGCCATATAGGCACTTTTGTTTTTGCTTGTATTTCCATCACAGAAACATACTATTTTGCCCTAGAGGTCGGTCTGCTGGGTGACTGTGATTAATCCCAGACTGCTCCTGCTGCACTAACTGGAGTGCTTCCTAGATTGTGAGTTAATATTGATACCACTAGAATATATCTACCCCGCTGAACAAACAATATTGGGCCATGTGGCGCATCTGTCTCTCTTATGTTTTGTAGATCATCTTCTTGAGATCCCGGCCGGATTCTCTACAGATTGCTGCCTCTATAATATCTGTCCTCCACACAGTGACTTTCTACTAAGTAATCTGAACTGTTACAACTAATATCAAGTGTCCCTCACTTGTTGAATAAATTGTCACACTATTTTTTGTGGCATTATATCTTATTATTTATTATTTAATATTTTTTTCTTTTTTTCTATTGTATCTTACATTTGATTGTTCTGATCTGATTGCTAGAAATCTGTATATAATAGGATTACATCTTACCACTGTTATAATTGCAATTTAGGGCGCCCCCTACTTTTATAGAATGGGAAGTGGATTTCCTGATCATACAGACATTTCATCCCGGGGAGTGGGCTCTCCATCCGGAGGTGTTCTCTAGGTTAACCCTCAAATGTGGGTTCTGTATTGGTTTTATCCTGCAATCCCTTGGTGCGTGGTAGGATTTATCCTGTTTAGGTCTTCCTTGTTGCCTGGAGTGAATACAAAGTATCCTGTGGTTACCAAGTTAAGCCTGTTATGCCATGTATAAGAAGGAATGTAAAGAGAGCAAAATAGTGTGATATCATTTTGTTAAATAGCAGTGCTCTTAATGTTGCACTCACATTTAAAACCCCAATATGCTGTATTAAAAAAGCAGATGGTAATAACTCTACCAAGTATGGTATACACACGACTTGTGATTGTTATGAACGCTGAAAGGTATCCATTTTATATACAGAATTACAAATATTTACAAGTCAAAAATAGTTCAAAAATAAGTATAGTAATGAAAGCGTCCAGTAGTTAAGGGCCTTAGAGTCGCAAATGAAACCCTCTGGGAACTCTGTACCTTTGGAAGCATACATGCAGCGTATAACAATCAGAAGTTGTGTGTGTATATACCATACTTTGTAGAGTTATTACCAGCTGCTGTTTTATATAATAATGCAAAATAGATCTACTTGTATATCTATAGATATATATCTATAGATGGAGATAGAATTTCACAAATGTTAGGAAGGCACTCTCCGTTTTTCAAAGAATAATTTATTCAATAATAAATTATTCTTTGAAAAACGGAGCGTGCCTTCCTAACATTTGTGAATTGAATACTGGGCTTTGAAGTGCACCCCGGAAGTTGCCTGTAATAATGAGTGCTGGCTCCCTGTTTCCTAAATCTCTATATATCTATATAAAAAAAATAACCTTTTCCTGTATGGGAAGAACATTGGAATGTGAAATATTTATAGTAAACACACAGTAACACATTACAAATTATATAATTATTTAGACACATATATATTCTAGACCTTTGCAGTCATACGTGGCCACATACCATATATGTTTAAACCCTTAAAAATTAAACGTACAAATGAATAGGAAGTTATATCAGATAGTATTTGACTAACAGTATATTATGCATTTATGTTAAGTTTGGTGCAACTTTTTTAATCACTTACCCTTTATGCGTGGTCTTCAGTCGCGCTAACCTGACGTGCGTTCAATTAGATTGTGTATAAGCGAACGTGTTTAGTTTCAACTTGTAAAGCATCCATGTTAATGGACCCATGATATTCGTATATTTCTTGCGCACAAGCGATAGAGCGACACATGTAATCTAGCCCTTAATATTTTTGTGTCATATAACTATGCTGTCATTTTTTTTGTATCAAAAAGTGAATTGTGTGTGTGTTATTTCTCTTCTGTGTAGAAACTGTCAGATGGTGCTGCAAAGAAGATAAAAGGCTTGGATGTACTGCCAAACTATCTGTTTGAAGACTTAGATGTACAAATAGTTCTTGCAAGTAAAAGGAGTGACCATCTATGGGACTAAGACTTTAAAATATTGTCCTTGCGCTGCTGGTAAATACCCCCTCCGGATATGCTTTTTGGATCTATTGCTTTAATTTGGCTCTTCAGATGGAAAGTAATGGCCAGGGTGTTATGAACAACCTTCTGGACCACTCGCCCTACAGCTTTACACATACTGGAATTTAAAGGATCCAAAATATGAGATGGAGATTCACATTTAGTACTGAAAAACAGGTGTTTAATTGCAAATTACATGTACAATTAATACAGAAACGTATATTTCCAGTTTTATCACTTAGATGGTAATGCAGAGCTGGAAGCATAGTGCTATTGACAGGCTTTGTATATATGTCCATATATACATGGTCTGTATTCTTAACTGAAAGGCCTGGTTTCAACTTCCTAATTATCGCTAGGTAACGATATACTTCTGGCTATAGAAACCGGGTCTATTTAATTGATACCATTGGAAACCTCAGATGTACAGACCATAAGATTTTATTATGTTAATTTTATTTTATTTATTTTATTTTTAATCAGAAGCTAGTATGTTTCCATTGTTGTCAGTAAACATGTACCAGTTTATACTGGTGTGCCTGTAATTTGGTAACTTCTCTAAATCGGCTAAAACCCCAACAACTGGTAACACAGTGCTACTCAATGATGAAAGAAAACCTAAGACATAAAGAAATCTTATAGATTCTCAGAAGTGATGAGCACTACTTAATGGAGAAACTTCATAACTTGTTTTGGATTAAATTGAAGATTTATTTTGGATAATTCATAGAACAATCTTGCCTGCAGTCAGCTAGGGTTGGTATTTAGAGCAATATTCCCTTATCACATAACCTGGAGGCAGTTGCAGAGACGACCTCTGTGGTCCATTTTTTCTTAGACTAATAAAGAATAATTTATTTTTCTATATATCTTATGAATAAATATTGTGTATTTAAATTTTTCTGCCTGGTATTTCATGTTATTTTATTGGACTATTGACGATCATCCTGGGGCTTTCAGTTAAAGGGACATTGTAGTCAACCTATTTCTCAGACGTCCTATTAAAATGTTTTTTTTTTTTTTTTTTAAACTTATGTTTGTCCTGAACTAATAAACCCATGTTTTCATGTTTATACTTGCAGAGGTGTGTGCTTCTCCCCCAGTAAAACTGAGGTGGTTGTTCTTATTAGCCAATGAGGATTAGTCTGAGCATACATATGCACATCTGTAGCTACGGGGTCATGCTGCATAATATCAGGATAGCTAAACACCTTGTAAAATTCAGTTTTCTCTGGGTCAGCTTCTGAATGTTCAAGTTATGTTTGTCCCTATTACATAACATGCTGTTTATAAGTGACAAAGCAATATTTGGCACCTATTAAGACTTTTAAAAAATATATATATATATTTTAATTATTCCACCACTTCAAGTACATATAAAATATTAACTGCTCATCAAATTATTATTATAAAGAATGTTGCGCAACTTTTCTTGCACCATGGTCATCCATAAGCCACATGGTCTGGCAGCCATATTGTTTTTGCAACCAATTTTTAAAAACAATTGAAAATCTTATTCTTGTGTTACAAATGAGAAACTTGATATGTTAATTGCAGATGCAATCTAGATTTACAGTTGTTCAAGAAAAGTACATCAGTCACATGGTGGACCAGCCATCTCGGGTAGTGCAAAAATCTTTAAACATCTCCGAACTTCTACTTCATTCTACTCATAGAAGATGATTTTTTGAAGATTTTCACACAATTGAATATGGCTGCTACACTAAGTAACCAATGTACTGGGGATTTTTCCAAAATAAAGATAGCCACTATGAGCAAGTTGACCTTTTAGGTCACTGTTTAATTATATAAAGTTACATTTAATTGCTCTGTTTGAATGTTGCAATGAGTTAGGCACTTAAAGCTTTACTTGCTCTATACGCTAGTACACAGTTGAAAGACATCACACTTGGCCACCTGTATTGCTTCTTGCAGAGTCGATGAGTCATAATATGTGAGAATAATTTCCTCCTGGAGACTAGGAGTCAAGTAACCCCATCACATCAGAGCTTTAAAGCGCTCCCATTTCACATGATCCTCCATTTTCTTTTGCCTCCTTGATGAGGTGAAAGTGAAATGCAAGATCTACTCCTAGTTTGAAAGGGGATCATCTAACTAACTGATCTATGTAATGCTCGTGGGATATTTCCCTATCAGACCAAATTTGGCCAGTAGTCTTCTTATCCCAGCGTCAAGTGGAAGGATAAGGAAATATCCCAGAACAAGATAACAGTTAAGTAAATGAGGTAAGCAGTACTCACAGTAGAGAGGGCAATCCTTCACGGCATTACAGAGGATAACTGGAGAGTAGTAGTCGGGCAAGCAGAGTTCGGCAACAACAAGGCGGTCTCCTGGGAATTATTCTTCCCTACCACTAGGAGCTGGCAAAGATTCCCAAACAAGACAGATACGGATAGGGTATAGCGCTAGACCAAAAACCTACTTAGCCTCACTCAAGGTTATTGTCTTCTCCCTAGACAATAGAGAATCAAGAATGTAAAATCAGTGGATATAGGAGGCGCTATAGAGCCGTAGGATATATAGATATAAATAAATGTAAAATTCACTGTGTCGTGACCAGTTAAAACATTCAAAAAATTAAAAATCCAAAAATCCCAATGACCCTTAAGGGATACGTTAAAATACTATTTATGTGCAAAATCTGTGATAAAAAATCGGTGATAATTAAAAATAAAGGAAAATATCTACGTACATATATATATAAAAAAACTATTTATCCAAGTGAAAAATCAAAGTGAAATAAATGCAGTATATCAAAGTGCAATCAATGATCAAGTGACAATAATTAGTAAAACACAGATGTGATATTTAATAAGTCAATGCATAAAAGGTTGACACAAACAATCCATATAACAATCAATCATACATAAAATAAAGTAAAACCGGTTTAAACATACACACTATACATAACCCCTCAGATTCCCCAAATCAAATGGGGCTGGCGGAGAACACCTATAATGACTGTGTTCTAATCTTGGTGTTAGTAGTTCAAGGGGATCCCCCAAAGATGGTCCGGAATGACAATGTGGGTTTAATTATTGTAAATCCAAAGATATAAATGTTAATGTTTCTGAATGGTGCCGTTATATCCCCAGTCTTTTTTGGTCACAAATAAAAGCCCACGATGGTATAGAGCTCCTTCCTTAATGTTCTCTTAGTTAAAGGCAATCAAGTATTTATAACTTAGCCGGGAGGCTCTCCTACCTTCTTACAAGTGTCTGCCAGCGATCTCCTTACCTGGCCCGACACTCCGGCTGCTCCTTTAGATGTCTGCTCAGCGAAAATCCTGTGAGTGACGTCACCCGGTTCCGGATCCTAGGTGACCACTTGCGCAAGTGTTTGTTTCCACAGGATGTCCTCTGTACGCCAGGGTACAGAGAGTTCACTTCAGCTTCGGTCCTCCAAAAAATCGCAAACAGTAGCAGGTAAGTCCTCTACACGTTGCAACCCCTTCTGGGTCTTTTTCAAGATGCTACTTCCTGCAACCTTTGCCCTTAAATCCACTCTCTGCACAGGTGATTCGCTATTGCTACAACACCTTTCCGCAGGTAACTATTTCCTGGGGGGGAATCAAAACACCTCACATGTCATTCTTTGTTCGTAAATTTTCACACCAAATCCCAAGCCAGATCTCTAGTGTTTAAAAACTCGTTTCCATATAATCAAATAACGTTAAAAACTCCTTAAAAATCCTTAAAAATAATACAATTGTGATAATACATAAGACTGCAATTTATAAAACAATATAAGGAGAAAATACAAGATAAACCCGTTGGGTTTGAATTCAGAGTTGGAATTAGCCCCCTTTTTAACTTAGGGATTTATTATCTTTAGTACCCTACATTTTAGCATTTTTGGCTTTTTTCAGCGTTTTAGTTTAGAGTTCTTCCTTGTGGATCTTTAACCTGATATTTTAGAGAGTAATAACTAGCATTAAGATTGTAGAGCAGGGAATCATTTAGATAGGAATGTAGGGCTAGGTTTGTTTGAGCTAGGTTCTATTTATATTCTATGTGATTTTCATGTTTTAAATTTTAAATTTTATATGCATTAGTTGTTTTGGATGTCATCTAAAGTGGGATAAATCTTGGCCTTAGGCTGACCACGCAATATTTCATCAATATTTCATCTGAATTTTTCTATTTTCCCTGTTTGTCATGTATTTTCTCCTTATATTGTTTTATAAATTGCAGTCTTATGTATTATCACAATTGTATTATTTTTAAGGATTTTTAAGGAGTTTTTAACGTTATTTGATTATATGGAAACGAGTTTTTAAACACTAGAGATCTGGCTTGGGATTTGGTGTGAAAATTTACGAACAAAGAATGACATGTGAGGTGTTTTGATTCCCCCCCAGGAAATAGTTACCTGCGGAAAGGTGTTGTAGCAATAGCGAATCACCTGTGCAGAGAGTGGATTTAAGGGCAAAGGTTGCAGGAAGTAGCATCTTGAAAAAGACCCAGAAGGGGTTAAAACGCGTAGAGGACTTACCTGCTACTGTTTGCGATTTTTTGGAGGACCGAAGCTGAAGTGAACTCTCTGTACCCTGGCGTACAGAGGACATCCTGTGGAAACAAACACTTGCGCAAGTGGTCACCTAGGATCCGGAACCGGGTGACGTCACTCACGGGATTTTTGCTGAGCAGACATCTAAAGGAGCAGCCGGAGTGTCGGGCCAGGTAAGGAGATCGCTGGCAGACACTTGTAAGAAGGTAGGAGAGCCTCCCGGCTAAGTTATAAATACTTGATTGCCTTTAACTAAGAGAACATTAAGGAAGGAGCTCTATACCATCGTGGGCTTTTATTTGTGACCAAAAAAGACTTGGGGATATAACGGCACCATTCAGAAACATTAACATTTATATCTTTGGATTTACAATAATTAAACCCACATTGTCATTCCGGACCATCTTCTTTGGGGGATCCCCTTGAACTACTAACACCAAGATTAGAACACAGTCATTATAGGTGTTCTCCGCCAGCCCCATTTGATTTGGGGAATCTGAGGGGTTATGTATAGTGTGTATGTTTAAACCGGTTTTACTTTATTTTATGTATGATTGATTGTTATATGGATTGTTTGTGTCAACCTTTTATGCATTGACTTATTAAATATCACATCTGTGTTTTACTAATTATTGTCACTTGATCATTGATTGCACTTTGATATACTGCATTTATTTCACTTTGATTTTTCACTTGGATAAATTGTTTTTTTATATATATATATGTACGTAGATATATTCCTTTATTTTTAATTATCACCGATTTTTTTTATCACAGATTTTGCACATAAATAGTATTTTAACGTATCCCTTAAGGGTCATTGGGATTTTTGGATTTTTAATTTTTTGAATGTTTTAACTGGTCACGACACAGTGAATTTTACATTTATTTATATCTATATATCCTACGGCTCTATAGCGCCTCCTATATCCACTGATTTTACAATAAAGATTCCCAAACCCCAAAAGCTCTATAAAACCCCTCATGGTACCTCAGTCTTGTCTTTGCCCCCACTGGAGGAGGGTGAAGAATGAAGATGTGTATTTGAGTCTAAAGTGAACGGGGCTTTCAATCTATTTTGAGGCCCGTTTTCCCCTCAGAGTAAATTGTTTGTCAGAGAGATGTGTATAGTTAGTGGCTCTTTTTTCACCTCATGGGAGATTTTGTCACAGATCATAGTGGTCACAAGGACTTGTCTTTTGCCTACTCTTATGCTCCTGTTCCATAACCTCTGCTGATATGTTTTAGTACTGGTTTGGCTATCTACCTTATCAGTAGATGAGTGTCTGTTGGCAATCATATATTTTTATTTTTATGACACTCTGTAGCCTAGTTTGGGCATTTATAGTTGTATTTTTTTTTTTTTTTTTTGCGCCCATCTATATTTGTCTTGCAATTTGTATTTTTTACTGTGTGTTGGCCTTCTGGTCTGCGTAGGTTGGGATAGCACACATAGGTCCTCGGGAATGTGTAAGTCTGGGTTTTTTAGCATGCTCAGGGGCATTTTTTTTTTTTTTTTATACACTGAATTAGTAAGAGAGAAAGAATTGCACCAAAATAAGATGCAGTTCAAAGACCAGGATATCAAGCAAATCACTAGAATAAAATACCAAAATATGTGAAATTTATTAGAACATACTTTCATATAATACATAAACCATCAAAAATTAAATTAATGACTCTCTAAAACATGAACAATGAAAGCAAAATACAGAAAACATACTAACACACACACAAGGGACAGACAAACAAATCACATGGGCCCCACTAGCAGTTCTGAGCTAAACCTAAGCCATAAAAACATTAAAAGATTGAAAAAACAAATGTTCATGGTGAAAAGTCCATCCGTATAGTGATGAAATGAATATGAGTATGAAAGGACCGCAAACACATGCAGTATATATAAAAATAGATGAATTATGATGATGAAAAGAATCTATATGTGATTTCAATAATGCAGATGAAATGTGGATGAATGGTTTAAACAGTTGATGGTGATGAAATCAAATGACTTAGGTGAAGTTCCAGGCATGCAGTATAACGCAGCAACCAGTATAGCAAGCATATGATGACGGAGATGTGTGGGGATATGACAAGTAAGAGTTCTAACGGGACTAAATGAAAAACTTGAATTTGCATCTTTTCTCCCGAAAAAATAAACCAGTTTAGGTAATGCACTAGTTATGTCCTCTTCTCTGCTCTCAGTGGCTGGAATCCTCCCAGTGTGGCCAGCCCAGCTCCCCACTCATGATTGTGAAGTGGGAGCACAAACTTATAAACTTAATCCAAGATTTAACATATGTTTAATATTTATTTGCAGTTAATTGTTTGCATAACATCTAACCACACACAATGTTAAAATAAGTATCATTGAGTAGTTCATGTAATGGTAACTTATAGATTTGATTAATACATTGTTCACAAATGTATGTTTGTAAATAGTAGGTAATAGTTCTTTTGTTTAATTTCTGTTTTTATTTGTTTGTCCTTGTGTCTGTGTTAGTCTGTTTTGTATGGATTGGTAGTATTCTGCTTTATTACCCCTATGCCATACCTTTTCTGTAAAGCACAGGCATTTCCCCTTTAAAGACCTATAACTACAAAGTTATGAGATGGCCGCTTTAAGGCATAGTGATGTACGTATGAAATGAATGCTCTCCTACCAATAAAAAGACGTTGAGGAAGAAGCTCCTAGCTGCAGATTGGGAGTGAAACTCGCAACAGGAAGCGTCGGTGAGCAGCGCTTTTGGTCTGTGGGATCCCCCCACTATACTTTTGTGGAGACTGTCTTGTCACCTCTGCCGGTCTGAGAGTTGGTGGTTGTTAGTGTGGTGCGGTCGTAAGTAATACCTGGAGGATCGCATGAGTGATCAGTATCAGGGGCTCTGAGTGATAAATGAACTGCCTAAATAACCATATTGGATTACATCGATTTAAATACTCGCCCCTGTTAAGAACTCTTACTTGTCATATCCCCCACACATCTCCGTCATCATCATATGCTTGCTATACTGGTTGCTGCGTTATACTGCATGCCTGGAACTTCACCTAAGTCATTTGATTTCATCACCATCAACTGTTTAAACCATTCATCCACATTTCATCTGCATTATTGAAATCGCATATTGATTCTTTTCATCATCATAATTCATCTATTTTTATATACTGCATGTGTTTGCGGTCCTTTCATACTCATATTCATTTCATCACTATACGGATGGACTTTTCACCATGAACATTTGTTTTTTCAATCTTTTAATGTTTTTGCCGGCTTAGGTTTAGCTCAGAACTGCTAGTGGGGCCCATGTGATTTGTTTGTCTGTCCCTTGTGTGTGTGTTAGTATGTTTTCTGTATTTTGCTTTCATTGTTCATGTTTTACAGAGTCATTAATTTAATTTTTGATGGTTTATGTATTATATGAAAGTATGTTCTAATACATTGCACATATTTTTGACATATTTTGGTATTTTATTCTAGTGATTTGCTTGATATCCTGCATCTTATGTTGGTGCAATTCTTTCTCTCTTACTAATTCAGTGTATAATTGTATTTACCAGGTAGCAAACACTGTGTCAAGTATTTTACATTATTGGTAGCATTTCTTCAGCTGTATGTTTTGTTTGCTTTTTTGTTTTTTACTGCACTTTGGCTGTTGGGTCAGCGAGCATCTGGTTAGCACACATATGCCCTTTAGTATCGTCTGGTTTTGACATGCTAATTCTTCTTTTCTTTCATATAGGTGACGAGTCAACAAGCTAGGTACTGATGGGATTTACATTCCTACCAGGAGGGGGCAAAGTTTCCCAAACCTCAAATGCCTTCCCACCTCACTCGTACCTTGGTTTTAAAAACTTTGTCTCCTTAGGAGGCGGTGAAGCTTGATGTGCTTGATTCTTCAGTGAAAGGCGCTTCTAAGCACATTGAAGCCCAGTTCCTCTCTATAAGTGGGGTCTGAGGGATGTGAAGGGAGTATTGCCTGATGATACCATGTTTTTGCCTATGGGAAAGCTTTTCATAAGGCTCTCTGTAAATCGATCGCAGGGAATCATCTGCTGCCTCCCTTTATAGATAGACAATATACTCTTGTACCATTACCTCTGCTGATAAGTTTCAGTACTGGTTTAGCTGACTGCTATATACTCTTGTACCATTACCTCTGCTGATACGTTTCAGTACTGGTTTGGCTGTCTGCTATATGTGGATGGGTGTCTTACGTTAAGTATATACTTTTTTTTTTTGGAGCTAGTAATTTATTTCTAAATTAGGATGCCAAGTATTATGTTAGTCTCATGGAATGTTGATAATCACAATTTATGCAGCTATAATGGAAGTATCCATTAGGCTTTATTTAGGTACATTTTGTTTTTTTTTGTGTATATACAATCAAATTTCTTACCTGCTTTTTTCTCTTTTTTTTCCGAGGCACTCAGGTACAAGACAAAAGCAAATATTGTGACAAGATGTAGAGTTAATGCAGAGCATAAAACAGTGAATAAATCAAATGTACATTTTGGTAAGCAGAGAACGTTACAGGACGTGTTATTGCAACATGTAGATCTGTTAAATGTACAGTGTATTAAAACACATAGTAGACACAGTTCCACTTAAGGCAACATTGGCATAATTATGGGACATACTTTTATCAATATATAGCAATAAGCACCTTGTGAGTGAGGATAATGATTTTAGCATAAAAAAAGAAATATAGGGACATCCCATATTGAAGTCGCCTGAGCTCCTTAATTTTCCATTAAATGAACACACAAGCAAATCTAAAACAAAAACCTGAGAAAAGGGAGAACCAAATCCACATCTTGACTAGCCCCATAGTGTGACAATAGAAGTGTGGTAGAGAATTACAATTGATTCGAAGTTTAAGGTTCTATCTTGCAGTTAAATACTGAAAACTAGAGAGATCATAACCATCTATTAGCAAAGTAAATTCTAACATAGCTCTTACCTCTACATTTTATAGATACCAGTAGGGGTCATCAGATTACTACTATATATTATCAACAATGAACATGGTTGTGGGTATATAATTCAAACTATAGCTGTCAAAGTAAGTTTTTCAGATACTCCAGGAAAGACCTAAAAGTGGATGAACACCAGGGCTATAGATGCACAAGAATGTTAATATTCTTTTGACATGACAAGCTGAGTATAAGGTGAAATATGTAATTTATACAATTCAGCTCCCAATTTGTTACTAGCTGCACCATAAAAAGTATATTTTCTTCTGTCATGGCCAATATCAAGTTAGTGAGACTTAAGGTATGAGAGAAAGTACACATATGTTGTCAGTTTCTGCAATAGGTGTTGTATACTGCCCTGGGGGTGTCTAGAGATTCCAGTACCCTATCAATTTTATACTATTTGCAGAGAATTATTAACGCTATGGTGTGGATCAAGATTTTTCCTTTTGTATGAAGGGTATTATAACAACAAAAAAACACAGGTAACCAACAGGTCCAAGGTTGAGATCTAACACAAAGCACCAACAATTGTACCAGAGAAGATACAGCAGAAGTAAAGTGCAGTTCAGTTAGACTTGCAATGGAGACAATCAAAACCTAACAAGTCTGAGTATCAGTGTGCCGATCAGGACTCAGAATACAAAAACATTCTGAAACTGACAAGAATCTTACTAGGTATTCGATGGGTCGGATAGAGTTTATCCAATTACTACTCACATTAGCAAGGAGTAACAGTACTTCCAGATCCGTCGAGGTAGATATTTGTGGCAATTATTCAGGGTGTTGGGCAGAAGAATCCAAGTAGTCGGTGTGCAGCGAGTCGATGGGCCGATAAACGGTTCCGTATCAGGTAGGAGCTGTGGCTGAGTCGCCAGTCGTTGCGGATCTCTGTGCGATACGTTGCCATGTGACTGATATTTAACATGTGAGGTTGGATAGCAATCTGGCAATTTCAGAATATCTGTGTGGCGTCAAACAAAATTCAATTTCGCAGATTTTCCTGTGTCCCACAGATCAGCCGTCTGATTGCCCCCCCCCTCAAGAGCTGCATCGAGATCTCCTTTCAGCACTGATCCCAGTTTGCGTCTAGACTCGTTCTCCAGTAAGGTGGGTGTACCAGAGTTAAACAGCCATTCTTTGCTATCTCCCGAGTCAAACTCATAGCTGTCCAACTGTGTTATGTCCCAGAGAAAATGGCGCCAAGGTAGTTTTGGGGACAGAGAATCTTTCTTAACATGGATTTTGGGGTGATGATTAGTGGTAATTGGGGTCCCTGAAGGGATTAGATCTCTTCATTAAGCACCCAGCAGGATTTCATGAGGTTAGCCAAATGCAGTAGGAATGTAGCCGTTAATTCCTTAGTGAGAGAGTCCATTTAGGGGGGTAGAAGACACTGTGTTCGTTTCCCTTAGTTATATCTTCAGTGCTTTCCGGGGGAGAGAAAGTTCCTCGGCACAGAAAATTATCAAGCGAGACGTGGATGGCATCAGATTAAGGCTGCAAAAAGATTTTCAGAGAGCTTTTTTCGATTGATAGGTGTATTAGAAATACACTACAGCTTTGCATGTTGCGCATGTGATGATGCTATTTATGTCGTAGAATGATGTCGTCATTTTGCGCCGTTTTTTTGGAGTAAAAAAATTCCCAGCCAAAATTGCTTTTATAAGCGCCGCCCCCAGCTCATTCAGTGTTCTCAGAAAACCCTTTGAGAGCTTTCATGCAGCATTTTATGAATCGTGTTTTTTTTTTTTTTTAATAAATGTTTGCTCTCTTTCCCATTCTCTCAAGCCTGTTATAAATATCAAAATTCATTTATTTTTTTCAAATTTAGATTTTTTTGCACTTATGTCTCAAACTGAGCAAAACAAGAAGGGGAGGAGAATTGTGTGGTATAAGTAGGGTGTTCTTGCTTTTGATCTTTATGGGTCACTGACAAAGTGCAATATGTAATCTACGAAACATGTTTGACAACCTTTCCT